>NC_085951.1:13494469-13797500 GCF_963556715.1 Cydia fagiglandana
TGACGGTTAACTCTTTATTAGTGATAGTAATAAGGAACCTGATTACGACTAAGTAGTCTTTATTTTTCTTTGTCTCTAATTATTAGGTACCTAGGTAAGTACTACCTATACCCTAATATTTTTCCCTTAATTATATAATAATATAATAATACTTAAGAGCTAGTTGGTCCGGGTGCACGGAGCGGGCAGACGCGCGATGGATTTTAAGTTCAATGGCACCGAAGCACAGAATAAATAATAGTACTAGGTACAGAAGACTCACTCTCTAACAAAACGCGTCTGTCACGATCAGCACAGACATGGCCGCTAGGTGGCGACAGCGCCACGCGCGGCTTATGGCAAACCCCAAAATTGGGGTCGAACGGATGTACTTTTAGCTACCTGTAGCAAAGCGACGAAATTGCGGAGTGAGCCACGCCTGACCGAAGTGAAATCCATCGCGCGCGGCCCCGCCAGTCAGCTTAGCTCCTATTTTTCGTACACCCGGTCACCCGCTCCGTGCAACCGCACCAAGCGGACGCCCTAAACTTCACATATTTTGCTGTAAGAACTTCCTCTCATTTATACAGTTTTCCAACTCATCATGATATTTATCAATCTTAGAATCGAACCCTGGACTTTGGATGTCACCGTCAAAACTGTTCCCAGTAATAATCTTCTCCTGGTTCAGCGTTGAATCAAAACGGACCTTCTTACCTGGGGTATTAGTTCTATTATGCGATGTTTCTGCTTCGTAGTTTCTTTCTCTAAGTGGCGTCACGTTCATATTCAAGCGAGTATTTCTAAGAGTCTTTATAGTCTCATATGTATGTTCAACTCCATCGATTTCTTCAATCTCAATGTCATCTGAAATGTCTAGATTTAACGCTGGATTCTCAAAACCTGAGTCTTTAACAGCTTTTCCTTTAGGAGGTTTTCTCGGCACTTCATAAGGATTCAAAGTGATGTTAGGATCCAGTTTGTCTTTTTCACCTTTAAATGTCTTTTTTAATGTCTTAAACAGTTTTGAAGACAGTTTATTGCTGGCTTTCAGGATTTGATGTTTGAGATCTTTCTTAGCTTCATTTGATTCATTGGAGGTATTCCCTTGACTGATTTTATTTAAATTCATGATGTCTATAGCACTGAATTGTGAGACATCACAACCAAGTATCTTGCTTTGCTTATTTAAACTATCATCTGTATTTTCATAAATAGGGCTCTCAGATCGATAGCCATCGATATTTTCATACTGATTTTCAACATTAGATTCATTTACAGTAGATATTGTACTGTTAGTATCGTGTGTGAATAATCTCCTTGGCATTATTTCATTAGTCTGTATGTTATTTTGTAAAATGTTTGCTTCAGCATTATATTCAGATTCAGCTCTTGTTTCATTGACATCTAAAAATGGATTCTCTCTTGGTACAACTAGATCATCAGCTATATTAGGATTCAGAAATGGGTTAGTATTATTTTTATCAGGTATCTTTTTCTTTTTAGTAATTATTGTGATTGTTTTTATCTCCATTATGTTGCTTTCATTTAAATCGTCATCAAAGTAGATTGATTGATTTGATGCAATAGGTGAATCTAGAGCTAGTCTATCTATGAAGCTTAAACTGAGGTTACTGGGATTATTTACAAATATTTGGTTGGTTATGTTAGTTTGTACATTAGTAATGTTACTGATGGATGAGAAATCTTGCATTTCACTATCAAGAGCATTCAACGGTTTATGTTCCATATCAGAAACACCGGAATCAAAAACATCATTTTTAATCTCTGATAAGTCTAAAGTTTCTTCAGTGTCTTGTATATTTGGATGCACATTTAAGAATGATTCTTTATTAAAAGTTGTCTCTAAAATTTGTGGCTTATTGACTGTTACATTGGTAGATGTGCCCTGTATAAAAGGAGCACTTAAGGTTTCATTTTGAGTGATGTTCAACATTCCTTTTGTAAACTCTCTCATATTTGGTGATATATGTGAGACCTCATCAGTAACTGTGACTTTTAAATTAGATGGAAAATTACTGAAATTACTTTGCACATTAGTAACATTCATTAAAGTGTCATCATTAAGGCTACCATGCAATCTCTGTGGCACATTTAATGTTTCATGCGTTAATGTCTTCTTTAAGTTCTGTGGATTTAAATCAGTCATGTTAGCATAAATAGGTTCTTCAATGGATCCTAACCTACAAACATCATAATTCCTTGTGTTTCTCTTAACATTTTGCAGCTCTCTAGCCAAGAATTCATTAACCGCTGCCTTACTGATACCAAGATCCAGTGCAGTGTTTTCAAAAGCGGTGATGTCACAGCTTTTGGTTCTCTTGCGTTTCTTCGGGACGATTTCCATGGCTGTGTTGCACATGGGGTCCTCATTGGCAAGGAGGTCCAGCGCTGGGTTGAGGTAGACGTTGTTGCTGGGTGTGGTGAGCTTGCGTTTCGCTTTGGTGTTTGGTATTACCTCAAACTGGTTATTGTTGACGGAGTCCATTGTGCTGAAACAGAAATGGATTCATGTAATTCTCTAGTTTCAAGGATAAATGTTTGTATGTTCAGATGTATGTTACTTAGTGAATCATATGTATGAATAAATGGTTAAACAGATTTGGATAAAATTTAGCACAATTTTATGGCTGAGAACACTGGATTAACATTTTTATTCCTAGAATAGGGATGAAAATGTGCAGTGAAATTCATATGCCAGTAATAATAACAACAAATAAATGCCTGCCAGTGCCTTTAATATGAATTACTAAAAAAAATTTAAACAAAAATCAACCTTCTTTCCATACTAATATGGCTATGAACTTGTGGTGGTACCTACTTAGTGAATTTTGCTTGTCACCCGACGATATGGCATTATTGATAAATGCATTACTGACCTGAATTAGCTATGAATTGTTTGTCTTTATCTGTCATTTTGGCTTATGTATTTGTAAGAAAGGGATTAAACATTTAACTAAATCAGGCCCGTGAAGATTTATGAATAAGGGGGTTAAACAATCCGCTCACAATCTCTCTGCTTAGCCTTAAGGTTGACTGGTAGAGAATGCCTTATGGCATTAAGTCCGCCTTTTGTACTATAAGATTTTTCTTTTGTGCAATAAAGATTAAATAAATAAATAAATAAACAATAAATTGTATTGTAAGACAATTTTACAATCAGCTCCTGAGTTTGACTTCCTTAAAAATATTTTTTTCTGACATAAACACGTGTTATTTAGGATTGAACACAAAAAACGTAGTTTAATAAGATTCGTCTAGGTGCGTAACTCACTTCGGTACAAAGAACATTGCGTAACTTTACAAAATTATGAAAAATTGCATACTAAATCAGTAATGGTACTAAAAAGGAGCCCTGACCTTTACTATGTAGAAACATAATAACGATATTCATTCATCTATCTCGATTAATTTAACTATAAACTCTGAACAATACAACGTAAATAATTTATCAAAAACTTACCTTCAAATAAGAGTGTTTCCAATAAAATATCGCGTTTTCATACACAATATCACTTATTATTTATTCCACATTCGATTTGCATTCACAGATTACATTAAAACAATAGATTTCATTCATAATTTTCCGTTTGAAATATGTAAACAAAAAATCGGCAGGTGTTCGATGGACCGTGTATGGCGGTTATTTTTTGACAGCTGCCTAGTTGCCAGTATACAATTTAAATTTCTACCATGTGGCTGCAAGACTAATAGTTTCACTAGTAGTTCATAGATGGCACTAAAATCAAAGGTTATAATTGGATGCACTGCAAAACAGCAAAATCAATAGATTGACACAGAATAATTCTTTATTCTATTTATATGTCTAGCTAGAGTATTCGTTTTAAGGAAATGTGTACAATAAAACCGCTAAAAACGCTCCATAAATTATATTTCTAATAAATCACGACATTGGTATCGATAACCAATGAAAATTATCACAAACTTGTCCAATCAATGGAACATTGAAGCATTACACTAATAAAACTAATTAAGTACATTAAACCACCACCTCCTGGACTTACTGAGAAATTAACAACATGTATCATTCATTTATTAGGTACAAAACGAGAGAGACTAATAAAAAATAAACACCATCCAGAGGCTTAGATAACTATTTAAGTACTTAATGCAGGCAGTGGTCAACAGATATTTCGCAGCTGCCAAAGTCCTCAATAATATCTGAACATACATTATATCGCCCTCATAGTTATAACAGAGGCGTTACAGATATTTCGTGGCCTAATTGCGATTTTATTAAGTAGGTAATACATAATTATGTATTTCCTTCAAACTTCTTCAAAATTGTCACATAAATGCTTATTAAGCTCATCCAAAGTACTAAACAGGAAGTATTTTCAATACACAACAAGACAAAAAAAACACATTCCACATTTTTAAACGCAAAGAATTCCAAAATCGAATAGGCACTACTTTAAGTACTTTAGCTTTGTTTTTAATATCCAGATACTCAAATGGTAGTTCGGTTGGTCAACCCAACTATCCTGCTTTTGTAGCCTTCATACCGGGGCCTGTTTATAGTCCGACAAGAAATTGTAGAAAATTATTGAGGGCGCCACTTCCTACGTAACTGTCACATTTTTGACTTAAAATGTAAAATCATCGTAAAATGCTTAAACATGGCAACAATTTAAAATAGATTTTTTTTAGTACCATTTTGTTTTATTTCTACTATTTTATGTCACACTATACTTACACTTTGATTAGTGTTTATTCCGAGTTCATACATTTGCCACTAAAAACACATAAAAAGTAGTAAATGTATGCTTAAATAAATAATGATCAATGTGTTAACAAGCCCCGATGTGACGGCCAATCACGCTTGCCTATACAAAAACAATGTTTTTACTTATTTAATTTCACAAAGAAAATTACACATTTACATTGAGTAAGGCTTTCTCACATTTAAAAATAGATTTATATTTACATATATAGATTTATAATAAGTCTACACAGCTCAAGCCGCTTGTACAGTCCACAGCAGAAGTCATTAGCGATGGTCACCCGATTGAGCCGATAGCCGCGTTTTATTATTAGTTTAAGTTTTATTAAATTTATTATTCGTATTAATTTAAGTGAATAAAAAGGTACTTTATAAAAAGTCTATCAATTCAAAAAATATGTTATGATGAAACAAAGCATTATATCTATCCCATTATTACGAATTGATTTAAAATTCTCTTTGCGTGTGATTTGGCGTATGGTGGACGCAGTTATCGACATGATAAAGTAAATTACGTCATCAAAATGCGCACGATAGAAAGAGACGGAAGCTTTATCCTGTCAGTAACGAGTCCATCCATCATACGTCCATTATATTATAGAACCATCTCAGATATACTTGATCTTTTCTAAATCTTATGTACAATTTTATTTTCCTACTAATATTATATTTAAAATATATTTATCTCTTTATTGACAATATTAGAAACAATTTGTACCTACTCTGATTAAATATCAGTATACAGTGTGCATTTGAATTACGAATGAATTTATTTTGACATGTAAATTACCACCCTCATTTTTAAGGCAGATGTATAATAGCGGTCGGTATACGTCAGCCGCCGCTCCGTTGGCGGGATAAAAAAAAACCCACCCAAACAAATAAAGTATTGCAATGAAATTTTTTAAATTGCAAAACTCTAGATATTGTATATAGATATTGTTGGGTGGCTCGTATTCCTTTACCTCAAGCATCGCACGGTCTTAATACTAGAACTAATTATCACCAATGAAATTTGAATTATTATTCAATGAATTAAACTTGCATTTGTTTTGTTCCAATCGATTAAAAACAAAACCAAAATCAACTCTATTTTCCAATAGGTATAGTTGATTCAAATATCACCGGAAAATTGTCTTGTATTGTGGGCCAATAGAGAGAGATTAATCTATCAACGGTGGCTGACGTCCACGAGATATCATGATACACCTGCCCACTTATCAAGTTATCCCGGGATGAAATAACTGTTAGTACATTTAACCTAGACCTTCCTAAGACCTGAGGTTACCTAATGATCTTTAAGAGACAGGTACATAGTTATACATTATACACTATATATAAGCTTGGTGCAAAAGGTATATACCTACTTGTCTATGGTCTGACCATAGTGAGCGAATATTAAGTACATTTTTTTCTTAATTTTCTTTTATATACAAAACCTACCTAGGAATACAATTGACAATTGGAATTAAATATTTGTACTACATGATATTTTTATACCAAGATGGTGGCAAACAAGCTTACGGCCTGTGGTAAGTAAACACCGTAGTCTACATTATGAACTTTCGCACCTCATAGTCATAGTCATATTATCTAATAATATTAATATAACAAATATAACACCAAGATCAACTGTGGAAGTATTTAAAAAAAATTCTAAGGCGTATAAACGATTAAGAATACATTCACAGTCTGTCTTTTCTGGTGTCAAAATCCTTAGCCAGACAATTTATTCGTATTCCTGGCCAGACTTAACTAAACATGTTTTGGCGCCTTTTCTCATACCCATAAAATCCGCCTAAAACCACACTAATCTCCAATTTCTTTAAATTCTTGTTCAACGTTTTATCTCTCTTGTCCGGATAAGCGCAAATTTGAGGGTCTCGTTTTTAGTGTGAGCTTTATTGAACCCTGTCTAAAAGATTAAACTCAATACTTATAAAATGGTTATAATAGATCAGATGAGTTTGACTAAAAATGAGTCATGATGAGCCAGCATACATTTATATCTAGTCTGGCTAACTATCATAATATTGAAAAAAAAAAACGAAAAATTAAAAACGCAAGTGTAAACTTTTCATACATAATTATTTTGCATGTGCCGTTTTTTCTGTCATACTCATAGTGCTTAGCCAGACTAAATTATACAAATTATAAAATCTATCAAATAAATTTGGCCAGCCTAAAAACACCTCTTGAGCATACAGCTAAGTAAACAAGAGCCACTCATCGACGATTTCCTGAGACCTAAAAACTAGATTTTTATTAATCTATATCTAACTTCTTAAAATTCTTATTCAACGCCTTATCTCTCTTCTTATCCGGGTACGCTCTAGCCCTCTGCTGTTCTTCGGCAGCAAAGTAGGGCTCCAAAGCCTGAAGTTGCTGCATGCACTTCTTGTGGAGGGTCTGTGTGTCGGGGAGGGTGCCTCCGTAGTCGGGGGGGAGGGCGGAGCGGGGGACCACTGTCTCGTAGAACTTCGTAAGGTCTTCGGTCTTGCTGTGGAATTTTAGCTGGAAGTAGGAAAACAATATGTTAAAAATTAATAAAAAAATATAAATGTAAACTGAAATAAATGTACGGACTAGTCTAGTACAGTCCCCATCAGATATATCGAAGCGGCCAAGGTGTTCACGATATCTGAACACGCACTCTAACGCCCTGACAATTATTAGGCAAATATATATTATATAGGCGTGAGGCGAGAAAATACGATGGAAAACAATTATGCCCTACATCAGTACTAAAATTAGTAATTACAATTTTATGTGTAGGTGTGATAAAAGGATTTCCCACTCTATCTAAACTGTAGGTATGTATCTGTTTAAGTATTTAACGTATCTATTTCTATTTCATACTCTAAACATAAGTTTTAAAAAACTCAATTATATTGACTCACATTATAGACGGGTCTAACGCGAATTATATTCAACATAATAATAGTCTATAATGTGAGTTAATATGTATTCAAAATGCGAAAGTCTAAAATATTATATTTAATTATATTGATTACAAAATTGTTGATAAAAGGAAACCACGCCACATCTTTATTATTTAAGCAATTAACATGTCTGCTATTAACGAGGCAGCATCCTGTAGCTACTAGTTATCGTTATATTGTTAATTGTTTCTGACATATTAAACCTTTGACCACTAAATACGTCAGCTGACGCGCACGGATTCAACCAATAATAGGGTATTTTCCTACTAGTCAAATCAGTTACTTTTTTAGAACTGCCAAAACTAAACATTACTTCGTGACGTCACGGTCAACTCACCTACTTTTTATATTTCTATTCGATTTATTAAATAGAACTTAATGTGTTTATAAATAACTCCTATCTGTGTTATTCTAATAATTATCTGATGCTTTATTTCATGTATCATGCATGGTGTAAAATAATTTATTTTATATTCAGTATAATACCCTACCCTAGCGTTCGTGCATTCCATAGAGTAATACATATAAGTAAAGAAAGCGTGCTATCTCCATATATCAGTTTTCTTACCAAAACGCGCGGTATTTAGTAGTCGACATCTAGCGTCAAGTAGTAGAACTATCAGTACCCCTACTTGACACCAGATGTCACAAGTGTAGCTACTGACGAAAAATTTACCTACTATAAATATATAAATAAATGTGTCCCTAGTGAAAAAAGGTATAAGTCTTGGGCAGCGCAGTTGTAAAAGGGTGTAAGTTCTAAGTCACATCTGTGCCCTTTTACTCCTAAGCTGCGTGAGACTTGTACCCTTTTCCACTAGGGCCACAGTATTAAAACAATTTACAACTAATATTATAAGCAGAATGGGTTGAAAATAGATAAAAAATCATGTTTCACGCGAGGGTTTGGTCTCGGTCAAACAACTACCGAAACTTTTGGCCGCGTCGAAAACTGTATTTTTTCTGTATGTCCGACCGAAGATTCCCTTTCGGTATAAAAATCGTGTTTAGGTCGAAGGTACGGTTTCAATATCGGCAAAAAATCCGGTTTCAGTTGGATACAATAGGTACGTCATATTTTTGTAGGAATTAGGTCCTGTCTTGCTACTTTCGCTCCTAAGAAAATGTCCGAATCGGTTTATCTCACTAAATGTGTGATGTGGTTATGTTTTTAGCAAATAAATTTCTGATTTCTGATTTCTGATTAAACAAGGTCATATCGGGTAGCTTGGAAACATATTTTCAATCTCATTTTCGTTAAAAACATTTATTTTTATTATAAATATTGTAACAAAGAAGGGTTCTCGTACTCTAATTACGTACAATGATAAAATATAAAAAAACAATAGTGAGTAGATTATAATCTAAAACATTTGATATTATATTTATTTACAAAAATAAAGGAAATAATTATGATAATCTAGATAAAATGATACATTTATAACAAAGCAAAATGTCAAGGTCACTGCCCAAGTGCCCACAAATACAGCTTACCGACGTTGTTCGGTATTATGTTAAAATAAACTTCTTCTCCATAAAGGGGCTAATGAGGATAAGGAGCTTGTTCACGATGGGCTCGGAGTTGAGCATTCTAAAGGTATTCCTGGACTACTGAAAGTTTACAGACAATATGGCTTCCATGGCTGTTTGAAGATAGATCGATCATTAATTAACCTACTATGTCATAGAACTTCTTCTCCACGAAGGGCCTGATGAGGATGAGTAGTTTGTCCACGATGGGCTCTGAGTTGAGCATTCTAAATGTATTCCTTCCTGGACTACTGAAAGTTTACAAACAAGATGGCTTCCGTTGCTGCTTGAAGATGGATCGTTCGTCAACCTACCATGTCGTAGAACTTCTTCTCCATGAAGGGCCTGATGAGGATGAGTAGTTTGTCCACGATGGGCTCTGAGTTGAGCATTCTAAAGGTATTCCTTCCTGGACTACTAAAAGTTTACAAACAAGATGACTTCCGTGGCTGTTTGAAGATGGATCGTTCGTCAACCTACCATGTCATAGAACTTCTTCTCCATGAAGGGCCTGATGAGGATGAGCAGCTTGTCCACGATGGGCTCGGAGTTGAGCACGTGTATGCCCTTCATGCGGATCGGCCAGGCCTCCTGCACGAATTGGAAGAACTTGCGGAGGGACCTGGAAGGAAACCATTCATTTTATAATTTCATATGATACAGGTACCTACTTGAAAGTTGATTAACTCTTAGCATTTATTGAAATACTTAACGAAAGAAATATTTATTGAAAACGCAAGGCTAACAGAAGCTTTCAGATGCCGAATGCCTAAATAAACATAAAGCGATTTGATTTTATTACTGCGTCCTCGAAAGGTTTGCAGAATATTTTACTACTTTATTTAAGACTTAAGTGATGGTAAGTAATAAAATATTATAAGTATGCGTATTTCAGGTCAAATTTATCTACCATTTGGCGCACTCAGTTCTGTGACTGTTGATGATTATACATCATAATTATGATCCGTTTAAATAGTTTTTACTTCATAAGTAACTATAGCGGCAACCGAAGACAAAACAAACCAAGTTATGTTATTCTCGATAATGTTGTTGTTGAAACTGATTGTTTGTACTGCATAGTTCGAACATTATTAATTCAATTGGACGTTGTTCTATCAACATAGTGATTAAATTAACTATACTTTACATACAACTAAGTACATATATACCGGGTGTGGCCTGTAATATGAGCAAAAAATTAAACTGCAGGCTGTACTCCTCATACCAACATTTGTTCAGCAACTTTTAAAAGTAACTTGTGGGTTAATTTTTAGGGTTCCGTACCCAAAGGGTAAAACGGGACCCTATTACTAAGACTTCGCTGTCCGTCCGTCCGTCTGTCCGTCTGTCACCAGGCTGTATCTCACGAACCGTGATAGCTAGACAGTTGAAATTTTCACAGATGATGTATTTCTGTTGCCGCTATAACAGCAAATACTAAAAACAGAATAAAATATGGATTTAAATGGGGCTCCCATACAACACACGTGATTTTTGACCAAAGTTAAGCAACGTCGGGAGAGGTCAGTACTTGGATGGGTGACCGTTTTTTTTTTGCTTTTTTTTTGTTTTTTTTTGCATTATGGTACGGAACCCTTCGTGCGCGAGTCCGACTCGCACTTGCCCGGTTTTTAATACACTTTAAAGTTTATTCTAAGACGCAATGTATTGCGAATTTTGTTATGTTTAAGGCGTGACAAGCAACGTCAATCACAATGATATGGCGTGGCGATGGCGTCCATTGAAGATAATATTTATTTTGTATGTCATAGTCATATAATTTATTTGCTATAAGTATACAAGTATACATGCAAATATACATTAAAACTATATATGAAAAATAGGGAGTCTAAATATACTTCATAATTTTTGAAAGTTGTTGAAAAGTGTCACCGTTTGAGGAGTACAATCTATGTTTTAATTATTTGCTCATGTTACAGGCCAGGTATTAGAACCATACATACTTTCGCATGATGATCACTCATATAGGGGTCATCCATTAATTACATCACACGTTTAGGGGGAGGGAGGGGGTCAACAAAATGTGACATATTGTGACACGGGGGAGGGGGGAGACACAAACTTTGTGACGTCACTTTAACTTCATCAGTAACCGAAAATTTATTTAAATTATTTTATTCGCTGTACATTTAAATAACAAGTTTTTAAAACGATAATCGTTCTTATTCGTTTAATTTTCTTTCCTAAGCAGTTTTGGGTTATAAAATTACTAATATTTATATCGTCAAAAATATTTTGATAAAATATTAATAATACTTAGGTACTTACTTAATTCGATTTGGCGTTTTCGTAGAAAAAATGTGACGTCACACTAGGGGGGAGGGGGTTTGCCAAATGTGACCAAGTGTGACAAGGAGGGGGGAGGGGTCAAAAAACCTAGAAATTCGTGTGACGTAATTAATGGATCACCCCATAGGGTAGGATACGGCACCATAAGAAGATTTAACTACGTTAAAGGAAACTAAAATTGTAAATTACATTAATGTTATTAAATAAACGCATCTTAGACTAAGTTCTAAACGCATCTTAGTTAGTTGTGACAAAAAAAATGTAATTTTGGAATTGCGCGTGCAAGAAGCATTTGATGTATTAACATGAGGTCAATGTCGTCGAGGTTATAAGTCGCCTTAATTATTATCTAGTTAGTAGTTAAGCTGTTTTGTTTATTTTATTTCAACTAGCGTGCGTCACAAGTATAAATTATATGACGCTGGTAATTCTGGTTTGATCAACTGTTTACGTAATTATATTAATTATATGGAAGACCCGGTTGTATATAAGCGGTCTTTTCCAGACAACTTCGGGATAGCAAAGGGTGAACAAAAAATTGGAGTAGGTACCTACCTATTTTATTCGCGTTATATCAAGGAAAACCCACTTGCTGATAAGTTATAATAGAAAATGTCGTTTGAAATGCTTCTGTTATCGAACACATTAAAATGTAATCAGAGTCGTTTGTAATGGTTATCGAATGGTGGAAATATATAATAATGATGATGATATGGTCAGTTTGACCCCATGTTTACCACACTAATGGTTAGTTAATAAGTTAAAATTGGTTGGTTTCATATGTACATGTAAACAAGTTGTCGAAAGTGTAAAGGGCCATATGTACTGTAAAACGTTGTACGATACACGTGCTAATAGGTAATTCGCGACTCGTGTCGATTTAAAACACTGCCTTCGGTTATTTTAATTTATCGCCACTCGTTTTGAATTTCCTCTTTTCCGCACTTGTATCGTAAATAACTATTATTTATGTAAGGATCACCAACGGATAATACATCTACACAATTACATAGGAACAAGGACATCCACTTATAGGTGACCACATTCTAATAGAAACGCCCTTAGGCAGATGAAGCATAAGGCATTTTTTCAGGGTTTGTGTAATGAAAAACTGGAATCGTAGGAGTAGTTCTGACGTAGGTAAGGCAAGGTACTAAAATTAGCAGCTATGATCATTCTTGTCCATTTTTGGTACAGTCATAGAAATTAATTCCAGTGCCATTTCTTACCTTATCACTCAAAATCGCTAGGGACCTCATACTATCGTCACTATGACAAGGTACGAAAGGTAGGTACTGAAAATAAATTCCTTTACCGTACACCGTCAGTATTACTTATATATCTAATACCTAACAATCTAATAGGAATAGGACATGTAATTACATATGTAGTATGAAAATGACGGGACAGGTTACTACTTACTTAATTATAAGAAGTTATTCTACAATGAAATAGAAATAGAAAGTTTAAGATGTGAATGTAATCTATTTATATACATACATACATTAATATGATAATTGATAATGATGATTTTTCCCTTGCTAATTTACCTTTGCTTATCCTTTTGAAAGCTAAAACATTTAAAGTATATATTATATAATATATTATAATATTTTAAAGTAAATCGTGAGATACATAAAATGAAGAATAATAATTCTGCTGGTATCGTTATGTTATGCTAAGGTAAGTACAGATGTAGTACAGTCGCCATCAGATATATCGGAGCGGCCAAGGTGCTCACAAATATCTGAACACGCCTCTATTGTCAAGGCCATGGTATAATAATTTATATACTCCGCCTGATACTCTCTTCCCGTCTTTTCTAAGTCACCTGACTGACACAAGCCTACGTCATCATGCGACAGCGCTATATGATAATATGCGATAGCGCTATATATAGCGGCCATGTTATTGTGACGTAGGCTTGTGTCACTCTGGGAAGAGAAGACCATGTTTTATTAGACTATGGTCAAGGCGTTAGAGCGCTTGTTCAGATATTGTGAACACCTTGGCCGCTCCGATATATCTGATGGCACCTGTACATTTTCCATCGTATTTGCACGGAAACGTAGGTATGAACGTGTCAGTCATTGCTATTTCAGTTAGTGTCGGTACAGAATAAATAATAGTACTAGGTACAGAAGACTCACTCTCTAACAAAACGCGTCTGTTACGATCAGGACAGATATGGCCGCTAGGTGGCGACAGCGCCACGCGCGGCTTATGGCAAACCCCAAAATTGGGGCCGAACGGATGTACTTTTAGCTACCTGTAGCAAAGCGACGAAATCGCGGAGTGAGACACGCCTGGTAACGCTACAAAAAGTACTAAGGTGACTGAAGTAGCATGATAAATACGAACGTTTCCGAGAAAATACGTCAGAAACAATTATACGCTACATCTGTACTAATTAGAACATAATAGACTAAGCGCCGCTTGCACCATTCTACTGACCAGGGGTTAACCGGTTAAACCTGGAGTTACCATGGTTACCAGTACAATTTGACACTGTGTTAACGGTTTAACAGGTTAACCCCGGGCTAGTGGCATGAGGCAAATAGCCCTAATTCTACTAGTTTAGTATAGGCACATTTCCATACTAACATTAACATCACAGACATATTTACCTTAAGGGCCACCCCACATTTAGCGTCTTTCGAGCGTCGGCGTCTGGTCAACGTTATGGAAAATTACGTCGCTGCGCAGTTGCGTCGACGTTGCGTCGAGCAGCGGCCATAGAATTGTAGACGCCGACGCTCAAAAGACGCTAAATGTGGGGTGGCCCTAACACAATATAACACAGCAATTCCCACAAAACACTACATTTAAATATTTTAAATTAACGACTCTTTCAGTTTTATCAAATTATGCTTAAAATGCATGGAGCTGATTATTTTAGTACCTTGTTACCAAATAATCAAACCAAAGAAACTTTCAAGTCCTTCAAATTCTCATAAAGTCTTAAATAACACTATATCTGGGAACACGGCGATGCCCCCGCCAAGGCGAACAAAAACTTCTTCACTTCGTTTTTAGTGTTCCGTACAAAACTTTGTTTACGGAACACTTATGGGATCACTTCGGTCTTGTTTCCTATTAGCTAGCGACTATAATCTACCTAGTGGCTGAATCTAATATCACAGTGTCTCCCCTATAATAAAGCTCACAGACTCCTTTGGTTGGGCCATCTTGAGAGAATGGTTGAAGATCGGAATGTGACCTGGGCCGCCTAGCAAGAGGTCGCCCCATGTCCCAGGTATCGCTGGTGCGATATGGTAGAGGCGGATCTGTGCGAACTCAAAGTCAACAATTGGGTTGCACAGGGCCGAGAAAAGTGGTGCTGACTTGTGTCGGAGGCCCAGTCTCATTTTGGGTCGCTGAGCCAACGGAGTAACTAACTGAATGAGTAAGGGCTGATTTAGACGGCGCGCGAACTCGTATATGATTTTAGTTACATTGCGACTGGTTACATCCAATTCAACCGACCGATCAAAACCCGCAATGTAATGAAACTCGTATGCGAGTTCTCGCATCGTCTACTTAAGCACTAAGTATAAAGTATACTCACGAGAGACTGACGCGCGTGAGATGTCCGAGCCGGACTCCTCTCATGTCGAACAGGAAGATATAGCCGGGCGTGGGCCCCCGCTTGCAGAGATAAGCCCTAAGTATAAAGTATACTCACGAGAGACTGACGCGCGTGAGATGGCCGAGCCGGACTCCTCTCATGTCGAACAGGAAGATATAGCCGGGCGTGGGCCCCCGCTTGCAGAGATAAGCCCTAAGTATAAAGTATACTCACGAGAGACTGACGCGCGTGAGATGTCCGAGCCGGACTCCTCTCATGTCGAACAGGAAGATATAGCCGGGCGTGGGCCCCCGCTTGCAGAGATAAGCCCTAAGTATAAAGTATACTCACGAGAGACTGACGCGCGTGAGATGTCCGAGCCGGACTCCTCTCATGTCGAACAGGAAGATATAGCCGGGCGTGGGCCCCCGCTTGCAGAGATAAGCCCTAAGTATAAAGTATACTCACGAGAGACTGACGCGCGTGAGATGTCCGAGCCGGACTCCTCTCATGTCGAACAGGAAGATATAGCCGGGCGTGGGCCCCCGCTTGCAGAGATAAGCCCTAAGTATAAAGTATACTCACGAGAGACTGACGCGCGTGAGATGTCCGAGCCGGACTCCTCTCATGTCGAACAGGAAGATATAGCCGGGCGTGGGCCCCCGCTTGCAGAGATAAGCCCTAAGTATAAAGTATACTCACGAGAGACTGACGCGCGTGAGATGTCCGAGCCGGACTCCTCTCATGTCGAACAGGAAGATATAGCCGGGCGTGGGCCCCCGCTTGCAGAGATAAGCCCTAAGTATAAAGTATACTCACGAGAGACTGACGCGCGTGAGATGTCCGAGCCGGACTCCTCTCATGTCGAACAGGAAGATATAGCCGGGCGTGGGCCCCCGCTTGCAGAGATAAGCCCTAAATATAAAGTATACTCACGAGAGACTGACGCGCGTGAGATGGCCGAGCCGGACTCCTCTCATGTCGAACAGGAAGATATAGCCGGGTGTGGGCCCTCGCTTGCAGAGATAAGCCCTAAGTATAAAGTATACTCACGAGAGACTGACGCGCGTGAGATGGCCGAGCCGGACTCCTCTCATGTCGAACAGGAAGATATAGCCGGGCGTGGGCCCCCGCTTGCACAGGCACGCATCTGTGAAAGCAATGCTATAATATTATTTTCTCAAACATGCAATGAAATATTGATGTTATGTTCCTTATAATAGGCTGCGAAGTATGACGTTTCAGGTGCGGCTAGGACAAAAAGTCGTTAATGGAATTTCATACACATCTTGCAGGCCTAGGCCGGCAAAGTCCTCTTTTTTAATTTTCATTTCACAGATATTTGTGACACAGCATCGTGGCATTCATCCATTAAAAAAAAACTATAGAGGCAGTATTTGCTTTATGGTTCGTAATGACACTCTGCCACTACGCCTATAAAAAAAAAAACAAAAAACAATGTTTGCTATAATTTGCAGTTTTATTTGTATAAAATCAACATGAATTTAATAAATAATACATTCTATAATTTTAAATTATAAATTTAACTACACAAATAAAAACATTTAAAATATTTCATCTAAACGTTAGCGGTAAAAAGGTCTACTCAAACACGCGTAGTTATATTTTTTAAATTGTTATGGAGGTAAAGTTGAAAGATATTCATTCTGTTTTATTGGATTTATGGTGCGTTGTTGATTTTTTGACTTTAATATGAGTTCCGACGAAATAATGAAATTAATATTAATTGTAATCGTAGGTGTTGGAATTGGCAGCGTAAGCAGAATTGATTTTAAATAACTTGCTACCTCTGCCGCCAAGTCAAAGACGAAGTATGTATATGGTTGCTTATGGCAATTTTATTATTTGAGAAACTAAGAAAAATGGCTTACAGTTTATTAGAAACAGTTTTGTGGCATATTTTAAATGAATGTAACTACAAATTCGTCAACACTGTGGAAATTATACTTATTTACTCCATGCATAAAGCAACGATGTATGTGAAACGTGATATCAACATGAAAGACTATGTAAACTTATGTGACGAAAACGACAGTGAGACGGATACAAGGCGAAAAAATCAAAGATACATGAAAATATACGGGTAGTAAAAATACACGACTCGTGTAAAACATACGCGTGATAATGATATAGGTACGTGTTGGTTATATTTTGGGTGTAGTTTACTTTTAGTTTTTTCTATAAATAAAACTTGGGCTTCGTGGATTTTTTATTTTATTTATTTCATTGCATGTTTGAGAAAAGCACTATACATACCTCGGCGGGAAATGGGGTTGCCCGCGCTCAGACCTATCCGGCCTCGCTTCGCTCGGCCGTCTATATGTCTTCGGCCGGCAACCCCTTTCGTCCCGGCCTCTGTAGTAATGTACTATACTTATGAAACCAAAATAATGTAAATATAGGGCAATTGCGTCAGTTTACCGTCCAGTGTCAGTTTCCGTCCACTTGACGGATTAGCAAATAACATTTCATTTATACTTTGCTACTTGCGAAATATATTTTTTATGTAGATAGATAAATTGTTATTAAGGATTGCAATAAGTGCAAATTTCTGCAGTAATGAAGGTTTATATTAAAATTTCGTCAAGTGGACGAGAACTATCGCAATGATCCTTTTTAACCGACTTCCATTTCATAGAAGGAGGAGGTTCTGTATTCGGTTGTGGCTATTTTTATTTTTTTTTCTATGTACGTTCACCGATTACTCCGACATCCGTAGTCCGATTTGAGTAATTCTTTTTTTGATCGAAAGGAGCTACCTCCGAGTTGGTCCCATTTTAATTTGGTTCTGTTCTGATGATGGGATCCATGAGGAATTGAGGGAACTCCTCAATTTTTAAAGGCACATGCATAGTGATTTGAGTGTTTTCTTAAGCAACTCGAGCATTTTCTCCCGAAAACCACCACTTTGATGAAGTAGACCTGATGATGATGATTGTTTTGATGATAATGATGATTTTTTAAATGTAGTACGTTCACCGATTACTCTGACATCCGTAGTCAGATTTGAGTAATTCTTTTTTTGATCGAAAGGAGCTACCTCCGAGTTGGTCCCATTTTAATTTGGTTCTGTTCTGATGATGGGATCCATAAGGAATTGAGGGAACTCCTCAATTTTTAAAGGCACATGCATGGTGATTTGGGTGTTTTCTTAAGCAACTCGAGCATTTTCTCCCGAAAACCACCACTTTGATGAAGTAGACCTGATGATGATGATTGTTTTGATGATAATGATGATGATTTTTTAAATGTAGTACGTTCACCGATTACTCTGACATCCGTAGTCAGATTTGAGTAATTCTTTTTTTGATCGAAAGGAGCTACCTCCGAGTTGGTCCCATTTTAATTTGGTTCTGTTCTGATGATGGGATCCATAAGGAATTGAGGGAACTCCTCAATTTTTAAAGGCACATGCATGGTGATTTGGGTGTTTTCTTAAGCAACTCGAGCATTTTCTCCCGAAAACCACCACTTTGATGAAGTAGACCTGATGATGATGATTGTTTTGATGATAATGATGATGATTTTTTAAATGTAGTATGTTCAGCGATTACTCCGGCACCTGTGATCCGAATTGAGTAATTCTTTTTTTGTTTGAAAGGAGTTGCCTCCTAGGTGTTTTCGTATTATTTTTGGTTCTGGTCTGATGATGGAATCCATGAGGAACTGAGGGAACTCCTCAGTTTTTAAAGGCACGTGTAAAGTGATTTCGGTGTTTTCTAAAGTAACTCAAGCATTTGCTTCCGAACACCGCCAATTTGATGTAGTGCAAGTGTAGTCGTACCACGAGTTTGACATTGACATATTCGCTAAGTTAGCGACGCTAACGTCTTCGTAACTAACTTTTTATGCATCTCGCTCGCACTAATATGCCAATACGAGCGAGATGCAAAGAAAGTAAGTTACACACACGCTAGCGAATAAATCAATGTCAAACTCTTGGAAAGCTGGTAAGGCTACTGATCGGGGGTTAGGGTTAGGAGTTAAGGGGTCGGGGATAAAGGGGTCGGGTAATGGTGGTTGTAGGGCTGCTGGTTCAGGGCCGAGGGGTACATGGATCAGGAGTTGATACGCTGTGAGGTAGAGTGATCGGGGGGGTTGAGAGATTGGGTCAGTGGCGGGGCGGAGGATGGATTTAGTGTAGTGACAGGAATTGTAATTTCCCAGACGGACTCGAGAAAATTCCTGATTACATATTTATTAAAGTAGATACACGAATTTAGTGTTAGTCATGATGTTGTTTTTCATTCATGCGTCGCGCTCTTAACAATGCGTTAAAACTAAAAATTGAAAAATAAAAACTTTTTACAAAAAAAAAGAAAACCGACTTCAAAAAGGATGAAATAAAATATTATCCATTTTAAGTCTATGCGTTACCAACTGATATGTTTGAAGTCGGTGCCAAGCCAAGTAGTAACAATACCCGTCAAATATAATCAGCCTTATGACTATAAATCCCATTAGAACTGTATTAATAACTATTATAAATGTGTAAGTAATTCTGTCTGCCTCTTTGTCACCTTTTCATGGCTATACAACTGAACCGCTTCAGGTGACATTTGGCAAGAAATTAAATTCCTTGAATTGTTTTATACTATGAAACGTAGTTCTCTGAATAAGGGACGGGAAATAACTTCAGTCCCAATCTCACGCTTGCGTACCGACTAACATGGTACGGACTGTGCTAAGGTTGGATCGTGTGTTCTGAGGTGTGTTCTTAGGTACATTCGACGTCAAAGATATGGTTACACTTTTTCACCTTACTCCTTTGTAATAAGACGAAAAGTGTAAACATATTTTTAACGTCAACTGTACCTACAGAAAGTACGTTAATTGTCGTCGTGTAAGGCAAACCAACGTACATCCTTATCGATTCGCACCAAAATCATGGTATGCTTCCAAAGTTGGCTTGGCACCGACTTCAAACATATCAGTTGGTAACGCATAGACTTAAAATGGATAATATTTTATTTCATCCTTTTTGAAGTCGGTTTTCTTTTTTTTTGTAAAAAGTTTTTATGTTATATAATTGTTACATAATAATATTTACTGTAATTTATTTTTCATAGGTACCTAAATGTTTTTTTTAATAAAAAGACATGTCAAGATTATTTACACTTTTTCTAATGCTAAAAAAACGAGTTACTTATACCTAGCGTGAAATCTCCTTTTTAAGCTACTAAAATGAAAAGAAATATTTTAAAAATCATTAAAAAATATACTAGAATTCGACATTTATAAAATATTCCTCATACGTGAACATTGTCATGCGACTCATGCGTCAGCGTCACATTGATGATGATATCGTATTTTAATTTTGATGAAACTAGTTTTTATACGCAATTTATGAATAAAATTTCTCATTAAACTTGAACTTTATCATAATCTCGGCAAAAGCCGGTTTTCCGTAACGTGTTTATTTAATATTCATCACGTTTGTGTGAAATTAATTTTGCAAAATTGGGGTAATTCGTCTAAAGGGCGTCGCGTCTTTGTCGATTTTTGATGTAGATAAGATAAGATAAGATAGTTCTTTATTGTACAACCGTGTTACAGAGGTATTATGCACTTAGTACATGTGAGTTTCAACGGTAACCCAACTCGGGTATACAATGGACACTTAAAACTAACTTAAAACTAGAAACCACATAACTACAGATTTTTAGATTTATTTTTATAGTAGATTTTTATCGACAATCGTTATCTGGGCATTTTCACTTAAAAGTGTACCATTTACATTTTTTTCGAAATTCCATCAACTTTTGGGTTATTTCTACTCAGAATCACGGGGAATATCGATTTAAAAAGAAAAAAAGGTGTCCAAAAAAATTTCAGTTTTGTAACGTATTTTCACAAACATTTTGTGTGGACCGTTACAAAACTGACACCCAGAATTTGTATGAAAAACTGGGCACACTTTTTTTCTTATTCTCATTCAATAGTACTCGTGATGAGTCTAAACAACCCAAAAGTTTATGGTTATTCGAAAAAAGTAAATGGTACTATTTTTCGTGAAAACCCCCATCTCTCTCTCTATTGCTCTCGCATATTCGAGCGACTCTGTCGCACTTGTACACTCATACGTAAGTATGACAGGGAGGCAACACGTCGAACGTGTTTCGCGGTAGGCCCTCTGATAACGATTTTACATGTTAGCGGTAGGCTGCATGCATCGCAAAGACATACGAAAAAGTCACGTGAGTATTTCCTGGCATTTTCTATCAATGATTGCCATCTTGGCTACCATGAGACTCAAAATTTCGAAGGAAGACTCTTACAGTGGTATCCAGACGGGCCAGATCAAATCGGTCAATTTGATCAGGAAAATAATTGGCGCCAATAACCGATTTTACATTTATTGATATTAGAGCCCTCTTGAAAAAACGCCCCAGAACGAAAATACTGGCGTCACAAATTGGTATTCTTGCGCCCGCACCTCATTTAATAATATCGGTAATATCGGTCATTATCGGCGGTTGAATTCGGCGAGCCAAATTGGTGTTTGCGTCCGCACGTCCTGATTCGATCGGGCAATTTAATCAGATTGGCGAAAAATTTCATATAGTTTGTTTTTTTAGCATTAGAAATAAGGTAAACAATCTTGATGTGTCTTATAATTGAAAAACACATTTTAAAAATAAGTTACGGCAAATATGTAATAATTCTGAATCTAATACGATCATTTATATTCTTTTACTTTCATAAGTAATAGTTTTTGATTTTTAAAAAGCGTTTTTTTTTTTTTAAATTATGAATGGGCTTACTCATGGCCACAGACTAGCCGAGGCGTAGACGTGGCCTACGATGGAGCGAGCTCGCCCAGAAGGTGCCTGTTCACTCTTGATTTCAATTGAAAGTATGTCAAGATCGCTTACCTTCTTGCAAGTTCTTTCTAATGCTAAACCGCTTTCAACTTTCATGCTACATTCCAAGTATAGGCAATTTGTGAATTACGATATTAGCAATGTTTCAATATTAGTAAACTATGTTTACCTTCATTGCGTATTTACTGCGGCCTACCGAGCCGCCGGCCTTGAGCAGACCTGCCGCATTCACTAGCATACACTATGTCTGGGGAATAGGGGTCAAATTTGCGTAGATATTATTGGTGCAGCGAAGGGCTTATGTCGCAATTGAGTCGACTGGTTCTTGGTTATTGAATGTTTGGGATTGTATTGGCTTTGGCGGTTGCTGGATGCGATTCGCATTCGCACGTCGCTCCGATGTTAGAGCGAGACTACGTTATGCGCTTATATAGCGACATCCCGCTCACAAGGATGTCATTTTCCAAAATGAACGTAAATCAGAAGCAGGCTATCATCATTCGCTTTCCCCAGCATGTCCCATTCACGTGGGGTCGACGCAGCATGTCTTTTTAAGGTTCCGTACCCAAAGGGTAAAACGGGACCCTATTACTAAGACTCTACTGTCCGTCCATCCGTCCGTCCGTCCGTCCGTCCGTCTGTCACCAGGCTGTATCTCACGAACCGTGATAGTAAGACAGTTGAAATTTTCACAGATGATGTATTTCTGTTGCCGCTATAACAACAAATACTAAAAACAGAATAAAATAAAGATTTAAGTGGGGCTCCCATACAACAAACGTGATTTTTGACCGAAGTTAAGCAACGTCGGGTGAGGTCAGTACTTGGATGGCTGACCGTTTTTTTTGCCTTTTTTGCATTATAGTACGGAACCCTTCGTGCGCGAGTCTGACTCGCACTTGCCCGGTTTTTTTTGTTCCATAGGTACCTCACACTCATAATCTTTATTGCATATCACATTGTATCTTAATCTTAACCTATTACATAGAGTTGTGTAGGTACAACATGACACCGTGTAGAGCACAGCAAACAATTTATTCAAGATACCTCTCAGTCGCCCGTCATTTCATCATTCACTTGCGTTCGTTTCAGATCATTTCTCACACAGTCCATCCAATTTTTCCTCGGTTTTCCACTCCTGTTACTTCCATCCACATTAATTTGTAATACCTTTCAAAAGCAGGCATCCAAAAGCTCATATATAATACAAGCATTTTACACGGAAAGGTCGGGACGCGGGACTTCAAAGAAAGGTATGTTGCGAATTTTAGGAATATTATTGTCAAAGGACGGCCGAATACTGGCGCAGCCTCTTTATGGGCATTTTCATTTAACTTGTAAGTGTATTTCAGTAACGTTACATTCCTGACAAAATGTATGGGATTTGACATTGACCGTCAGTTTTGTAACGATTGCTAACAGGCCGTTAAAGGTGTTCAATTTAGTGAAAATGCCCTTAAATACAGGTAAGTAACAAGGTTATAAAGCAGCCCATTTGTCAGTGTGACCTTCGACTAGATTTAGACACATTTATTTAATAATTATTACACAAAAGAAAAATTACCGTACACAAAAGGCGGACTTAACGCCAAACTTGACATCCCCTCGTTATGCTACACCTAGGGTTTGCACGACGGATCCGAAATGTATGGGAAGATCCGCGGATCCGGATCCAGATCCGGATAATTTCATACATATCGGATCCGGATTGCAAACCCTAGCTACACCTAAAAAGCGTTTAAGAGTTATAAAAACCTTTTTAGCAGATTTTATTACGGGGACGGTGTCGGTGAAAGGGTGGGGGATATCGACCACTCTACGTCTACCTAGCCTTTTCTAAGTCTTCATCATGGTACCTATATCGCATTTTGCAGTGCATTAGATTGAATAAGCGTTTAATTCAGTTAAGATTACTAAGGAACGACATTTTTGAAATTATGATTTTATGACTGACATGGTGGATCTCACTCCCGTTTAATATTGCTCATACCAATTAGTTTTTTGGAACTTATGCGAGGAACATCATGCAGTTTCTAGGTAAATATTACATCAGAATGAAATCTAGCTTTTCGCTGCACGTATATCTAGCAATAACCTGTTTGCCCTCCGATATTTTGTATGCATAATGTATTTTTAGCAATGGCAAAAGTCACTGATAAGTGTAAGTATGAAAACCAAGGGTCAGATAATCTATTACTAATAGCGACCCACCCGGCTTCACACGGGTTACACAACTTACACAAAACGTGAACAAAATATACACTTAAACCAAAGATACATTGATAGAGTAAGATGCGTAAAATCTAAGACAATCTCGTGCTTCAAATTTGACAGGTAAACGAGATGGCGCTGTACAGCTTCATACATTTTGCGGTAACTCTAATTGTCAAAAATTGACGTTTGACAAAACAGTGACCGCAAAACATATAGCGCGGTACAGCGCCATCTGTTTTGGATGTCAAACTAAGGGGCACGTTTTTTTCTTAGACTCTACCTCTCTATTAAATTCAATTCTCTTTGCTTAAACCTTCAAGAATCACTCTATTGATAGGTGAAAATCCGTTCAGTAGTTTTCGAGTTTTCGCGAACATATACATACACACAGACGTGGCGGGGGACTTTGTTTTATAAGGTGTAGTGATGTATGGTTAGGGTTAGGAATTTTCCTGACATGTCAGGAAATTTGGCCGTTTGTTAGGAATGCGGCCGAAATTCTAATGCGTCAGGAATTTTAGTGAACAGAACTTTTCGATACGTAGGTATAGGGCATGCTCCCGGGAATTCCCGGTTCTCATATTCCCGGAAATTCCCGGGAATTTTATAGTGTCAAAAGAACCGGTACTGAAGACCCGGTACCGGTACTTCCCGGTTCTCATCATATGAATATTTATTTCCATTTCAATAGTAGTAATGTTTTAGTACTTTAGCTCGGGACATTATATAACATTTAATAATGGTGCTATGAAACTGGGGACCCAAATAACCCGACAAACTAACCTAGTAAAGTAGGCTTTCGTGCAGGCAGGCCGTGCCGGCATACTGCTGAGTGCATCGACTACGCTACAGCCGTGTGGCTCGGCCCAGGCGGTGGCAAAGGGTGCCGGTTATTTTCGTAAAATAGGTTGGAACGCCAATAAGTGTTGGTTTATAATAATTATAATAAAATAAGCCATTTATCAATTCTTATGCAATTATTTGTATGAAAATAAGTAATTCATAAAGATTGTACGCCAACACAAACAATTTCTTAAAAGTAATCAAAAGGTGTCTTCGGAACCGGGAAGAACCGGGAATCCCGGTTCCGGCCATGCCCAGAACCGGGAAATGAAATTCTTGGTACCGGGACCGGTATTGCATGCCCTGCGTAGGTACCTATTCAAATTTACTTCAGTAGTTCAGAGCTGTCAAAATTTTGTTCTAACTGACAGGCCGATACCGTCCGGCGGACTGTTAATCAGTGGGCCCCTTTACACAATTCAAATGTAAACAATGTATAAAGTACTTCGTAGCATATCACGTTATTGTTACACACACAACAATGAAACGTTTCTCATTATAGAAAGCGTTACTAATGATTGACAACTATGATCGTTATAGTTAAGCGAGGCCCTGACTCTACGACTTCGTGAGAATATTGCATCACTCTGTATACAAGTTGCATTTGTTCTGTTTCCTTCAATCTGCAGACAGAGCAAAATCAACTCTATTCCCTGCAAAACAGGTTCAAATTTCACTGGCGAATTTCGGATTTTTTTTCTTGTATAACTGAATCTTAAATGACAATGAGTGAACCTTATTATCAAGGCATAAGGTCTAATTATGGTTAGTGAAGAGTCTTGCTGTAATTCTATCAATATTTGCACAGGTGAACGTTATATATGAGGTTGTGACCTTTTATTTAACATAGTATATGTTAACATAGTGTTTACATACTTTTATAAATATTTACACACTACAATACAAGATGCAATTGGCGTAAGGATTTTTCTCAGCAAAATTCACCGCTTCGGGGATGCTTTAAATTTGGAACACAAGCCCAATCGCACTTAACCAAAAATAATGACATTGACCACCTATTTTCGACAGAGGGTAACGCCTGTTAATGGCTACTCCGTTTGGTTATATCCTCTAAGCTGTAGGTCCTACAAAACTACACGGAGTTAGGTACGAAAAATATGGGATTTTTAATGAATCAGAATCAGAATCAGAAATTATTTATTTGCATTGATACAGTATGGGGATGTTACAATATGGTGTTACAGATCATGTACCTAGCTTGCATGCAAGCGTGCAAATTCATCATTATAATCATAAATTTAAATAAATATAAAATGTCAAATTGAAATAATTGAAAAAATAACAAAATATTAACACAATAGGCATGTCACAATACAATTAATAACTAAATATCACTAATTTGAATATTGTTGGTATTCGAGATATGACTTTACGCTGTAAAAACAACGTTCTGAGAGCCAGTTTGTCAAACTGCGTTTAAAATCTTTCCCTCTAGCAGCTTTAGTTCCTCCGGGAAATTATTATATATAACAATGCACATATTAAAAACATTTTTCTTGTATTGTGGTATTTTATGTTTTTTTTTGTGGTTGCTTTCTTTTATTGAGGTGTCCAATAAAGAGTATTTGTATTTTCGTTACTCAACAGAAAATTACATACATTTTTTCGGTATAAGTTGCGATTTCGTATAGTTAGTTTACTACATTATCTTAATGTAATGTAGGTAAGCTAGCTATAAATTGTCTGTTTATTACCTAACCTGGCTCTGCGTATGCTACATCTTTGAACCTTGTACACAATGTACATACACAATAAACATAAGTAAATTATAATTGAATATATCAATGTTGGATTACACGTACAAGCTAGGAAAACCGGTACTATGTTTATGTATTACTTATGTACCTATGTACTTCTATACTTTGTATGCAGTGACATGTAATAATACTTAACGATAAATAATTATAGTATTCTTCTTTTAAAAAAATGGATTCCATGAATTTATGACGATTTCGTTAATGTCAAAAGGAGAGATGCCACGAATATTCGGCAACTATTCGGTATTCGGCCTACTTGCCGAATATTCCAAATATCTGTTGCACCTATTACCTAATAATAAAAATAACCAAAACCTAGGTACATATATTTAATATTTAAAATGTATTCTTAGAAAGTTGTTAAATACGAAGACCTTTTTTTGAGGATTTGATTACGAAATATTTAATTTTTCATGGGTCTGATTTTATTAACTCTTACTATATTCATTAATTTTGTTCAACAAAAAATATATCTTAGCAAACGTTGTGCTTTCCTGGTGAACAGTTTTTATAATAATTTTGTGACTGAAAATGTTCGCATGTCAAGCGCCGAATATTCTGCGTTTCTGCCAAGAGAGGGGCCGAATATTCAGTATTCGGCCAAAACCACTATTCGGGGCATCTCTATTCAACAGTGCGCTGCTAGAGCATGACGTTGTTCGGTAAGTAATTGCTTTTAGTAAAATGGTAGCTGGACTCTACAAGCAGCCATGATGGATTTCCGCGTGCGTTGACTAAAAAATGAGGTAAACTGCTCTAATTCCAGCCACCCCCCTATTACCAGCCACCTGCATTAATCGTTGAATAACTTTTAATACATCCCAAACCACACGGATTATTAGACACGAAAATAAACCTTTTTAGGGTTCCGTAGCCAAATGGCAAAAATCGGGACCCTTATGGATTCGTCATGTCTGTCCGTATGTCACAGCCACTTTTTTCCGAAACTATAAGAACTATACTGTTGAAACTTGGTAAGTAGATGTATTCTGTGAACCGCATTAAGATATTCACACAAAAATAGAAAAAAGAAATTTTAGGGTTCCCCATACACAGAAATGAAACTCAAAAAATTTTTTTTCAACAAACCCATACGTGTGGGGTATCTATGGATAGGTCTTCAAAAATGATATTGAGGTTTCTAATATCATTTTCTTCTAAACTGAATAGTTTGCGCGAGCTTTGTCCCATGAGCCGTGGCAAAATGCCGGGATAACGCGAGGAAGAAGACGTTACTAACATATCAGAAGGTTAACTTACCAACGGTCATGAAGAGGAGTTTACAGCCAGGTTCCAGGTGGTACTTTGAGGGTTCAGTGTAGTGCAGGCGGTGGTAGATCACGTCGTAGCCGTCCACAGACTTTTCGGGGAAAAACGAGAACTCTCTGCAGAGAAAAAAATGGTTTTGTCAGAAATTTCATTTCCGATACAGGTTTTTTTAACGCTGACTGTACTTTCCTTTCAACAGGCATAGAGAAATATAGTAAGAATAGAGTGTTCTCTCCATACATCAGTTTTGGTACCAAAAAGACTATTATTTTCGCAGTCGACCTCTAGCATCGAGTAGAGGAATTATCAGACTGCTATGTATGGAGTGGCACTCCATGTATGTTTTTCTCTATGCAACACTTGCAACAGGCAACTAATACTTGTAGAGACAATTCTAACAAACATAAAACACAACTAATTGTATTTAGTACAGTAAGTAAGTAGTAGAAACTGTATTTCAAACATCATATTCTGGCCGAGGTTCGGATTCATCCAAAGCTAAAGCAAAAAACGGAACCTTTAACGGATCAACACTAAATGTATTTCCAACAAAATTAAAAAATTATAAAAACAGCCGTTTCAAAATCTACTTTTTTCATCCAAGATTTTGTTAAGTACAATCGCCATCAGATAGTATTATATAATATACATATATCGGAGCTGCCGAGGTTTTAAATATGAACACACACTTTAACGGTTTGACAATAGAGGCGTGTTCAGATAATTATGAGCACCTTGGCCGCTCCGATATATCTGATGGCGACTGTACCTAGATTGTAGACAGATATCAATACAATGAAATTATTATAGGACGAGAAGAAGTTCCGATTTGCGAGACCTAGAATAGCAGTCGCCTTGATATCGGCAGGATGGTTGCATGTCAAGCCACACTTTAATCAGATAAGATAAGGAACAATAACAAACAAATATACAACTATTATTACAGTCAGATCAAACACAATGAAAGATTTTTTTTATATTGAATGAAAAATGGAAAAATTCACCACTTCGGCCAAGATACAAAGCACACCTCCATAGGCGTGTGAATAAAAAGGAAAGAATGGAAGATTCGCACGCTTCTGGTACCTACAGCCTGGCAAAAAAGAGTAGAAATTAAAAAGTGGCAAGACTATAGTGTCGTCCCTTTCAAATCAATATATATAAGAGAACGGGATGACACTACAGTGTTGCCACTTTTTAATTTCTACTCTTTTTCGTACCTTTTTGTGGCAAAATTAATCTTTACGAACTAATATACAAAATGTTGTTTATGAGAGTGTAACTTCGATTGTACGGGAGCGGCTTTTTGCGGCGGGTTCGTGTGATATCAATGGCAATAGCGACCTTATCTATAGTCTGTTTCTTTACGTATTCAAATAAAAGTAAACAAACAATTTGATAATTTTCGGGTAGTTATAACATTTATTGGTTAACCAACCAAATACAAAACCGCCTGGATCAGTAACCGAATAACCTGATTTTAACCAACAAGATTTGATTGTGTAATGTTTCAACTGGCTTAAGAAGCCCTTTGAGGGTAGATTTTGTTTACTTTTATATAAATACCTACCTAAAGACAGAGTATAACTGCCACTACCAGCCCATGGTATAATAATATACTCCGCCTGGTACTCTCTTCCCGTCTTTTCTAGGTCACCTGACTGACACAAGCCTACGTCATCATGCGACATCGCTATATGATAATATGCGATAGCGCTATATGTATATAGCGGCCATGTTATTGTGACATAGGCTTGTGTGACTCCGGGAAGAGAAGACCATGTTTTATTAGACTATGTACCAGCCTAAAGACGACCAGGGTTTCCTCCCCATCTTGCTATCTTAAAGTAATTAAATATTTAGGTAAGTATACCAAATTATTACCTATGTATGTATAATTATGTTAAATACTTTGTGAAATAGTTAGGTTAGCTATATTACTGTTCGATTGGCTAATTTCCTACCCAACCATACTGCTTTTGTATAACTTTAGAGTCACTTTTTAGGGTTCTGTACTAAGTACTACAAAGGGTAAAAACAGGACCCTATTACTAAGACTCCGTTGCCCGTCTGTCTGTCCCCAGGCTGTATCTCAGGGATCGTGGTAGCTAGGCAGTTGAAATTTTTACAGATAATGTATTTTTGTTGCCACTGTTCCAACAAATACTAAAAACAGAATATAATAAATATTTAAGTGGGGTTCCCATACAATAATCGTGTTTTTTTTGCCATTCTTTGCGTAAATGACGGAACCCATCGTGCGCGAATCCTACTAACACTAGGCTGGTTTTTTTTTTAATAAAAGCGCGGTTGGAGAAATTGTGGCAATCTAACTATCATTTTAGCAAGTACTTAGGTACCTACCTAGAGTTTTATGACAGGGATAAACTGAACCCACATACCTATTTTAGGTTTAGGTGTATTGATACTAGAGATGCACCGGATATCCGGTTACTATCCGGTATCCGGCCTATCCGGCCATTATATTACTATCCGGCCGGATACCGGATAGTGACCTACTATCCGGCCGGATACCGGATAGTAAAATTGCTTGATATCGGAGTCAACAAATTGGATTTAAGAAACAGACACGGTCATAATCGTACTTGTTTATTTTTTTAAACAATTTAATCATTCCACTGACTTGCACGCGCACTCATTTCGAACCTAGAAATGAGTCCGCGCGAACGTTTACTAGGAAACAGGTCAAACCTGCAGAATGCGCACCTGAAAAACCGAAATGTAGGTATAGTTCCGCCGGCCGAATATCCGGCGGCCGGATACCGGATATTCGGCCAGTGTCCAGGCCGGATATCCGGTATCCGGTATCCGGCCAATCAACTATCCGTTGCATCTCTAATTGATACGCACCACACAGGCTGTTTGCATCAGTACCTACATCAGCAAGGTTTATAAAAAAAACTCAACTGCATTTAAAAATAAACATAGCGAATGTTAAGGTAAATGTACGCTTCACCGAATGCTTAAGCCCTAAACTTACGTTTAATTTTTTTATTAGTTCTGATATTTTCTTACGAATATGTTCAATACTAAAATAGAAACATAGATAAATTTGTCCTCATTTAAACATACCTATAAATTACTGAAATGATTGGACGTGTATTAAAAACATTTTTAAAGTCATTTCTTCCAATTTACTTGTTTGTACCGTTTACCGAACTAAGAAACGTGATTTGCACATTATACCGAATAGGGAGCCCGCATTACCGAACTAGGAAATAATTGTATGAAAATATGGTGTTGAGTGGTGCTCAAACTTCAGTAGTTCACTATTAAATCCCTACTATGCTTCGTTTTTTAGCATTATAAAGATGGTAAGCGATCTTGACGTGTCTTTTTTATTGAAAAATACTTTTGAAAAATAAGTCAGTAAGTAAGGTACGCAACAATTATAAAACATGTACGCATGTGTTTAAAAAAATTTGGCTGTTTCATAAATTTTGGGTCGTCCATTTTCTATGGAAGGGTAAAATTTTTTTCACGATTTTGGAGTTGGTCCCGTAGTAAAAGTTGCTCAGTATAATCCCAAAACCTCCCTGGGAATGGAAATGTAGTTAATTTTTAGCCACCCTGTATGGGAACCCCGGAATTTCATAACAAAAGATAAAAGTTTAAAAAATCACAATCGCCCACGACGAGAGGAATCTAAAAAAAATTTTTGGACATCTAGGTTCGGACCACCCTGTATAAAATATTATTGCTTCATTATTTTTATTATCCTATTCAGTTTTTTTGTCCACATTCCAAGACTATTATCAGGCGTCCAATAAGTAGGTATGTCTAAAGTTTGAAAAGCGCTGGCATTGAAATAATGGTCACAAAAAATAATATTATATTCTCATGAACGTCGAATAGAAACATGGCCAACGCAAACATGAGTTCGGTAGCAGAGACCATGGGTACCATTTACCGAACGGCCGTTCGGTGAACGAAACATGGAAAATATGTGGAACCTATTTCGCGAACGGATTTTGAAAATAGTATTTAAATCGTAATCAATGTGGTATAACTACAAATCTATCATTAAATTTAATACTTGAATCCATTACAAAACCGTACATGTGTAAAGTTCTTGCTAATACTGACGTAAAATATCTAAAATTATTGTTTGATAATAGTCTTGCCAAAAACCTTATTTTGATGCCAAAAAGTCGTAAAACATGAACATTTCAAACGCAGTTTTATAATAATATATATAGGTTATTGTTGTTCGGCAATTGCTCATAAAATTACAAATACATTAAGTTATTTGTGAAATTAGGTAGTTAATCTAAATAGTTCGTAATCAACCATTAAAAAAATAATTTCATAAACATACGCTTTCCCTGATTCCGGACGCTGTTCGATAATACCTTCCAATCAAATTGTCGGTGTACTCATCACCAAACTCACATTAAGCTTAATTTCTGATAATATGACTGCACTAAATTAATTAAATTGACTAAAATACACAAACTAATTAAGTAGTCACACTGAAAAACCATACTTTGAAACACAGAAATAAATTTAAAAGGTTTTATGACCTTAAGAAATATACGCAACTTCTTACCGATTTCTTTAAGGTTGCCCATGCAAAGTGGCAATCGGCAGCATCGATCCGTTTCGATCAGTTGCCACGTCCCAACTGCGGGACAAATTGGCCGACTCTGAGGCATAGTGGAAGAGATAGGTATTTAACTCGTGGAAAAAAAATACGCAAGTAAATATCAGCTGTAAATAATCGACTTACAGCCTAAAATAGAAGAAATTCGGTAATACGGACGGATATTGAGCGTTCGGTGGAGCGTACTTTTACCTTACTGGGTGTAATAACAATACAGTGTCAAAATTTTTCTAACGGCTATTTTCAGAGACAGTGCTTTCTGTTTTACAAGCGTGATATTTCAAGGCAGATGAATTATTTATTAGGTACTTACAGGGCTTCAGTTGAAGGCTTGAGCTCGTCCGAAAAAACTACACGGTTATCAAACATATCCGGAGAATTTTTCTTGTGCGCGTAATATTTCTCTATACATATTTTAGCCTTGTCCAAATTACCGTAGCAAGCGTGGTAAAACAACAGTAACTGCTCATCCGTAAGATCTTTCGGTACACATTTATTTATATCCAAAGAAAACGTCCATTCGCGCAAATGATCGATATCTGCCTGGGAAAATTTGTCCATCAATGCCGTTGCCGCCTCGTAGTCAAACTCCATTTTGAGCGACATATTTTATGAATCAACACTGCACCGTTCGTAAATAATTACGATCGAATTATCAAACACAGAACAAACACCCAACCACCAAAACTGTAATTTGACAACTGATTACTGATTGCGAATATTTCAAGGTTGCGCTGTCCGACTGACGTACGGCACATTGCCAGTTGAATAAATTTTCTACTATTTCTACTACGCTTGGTAGTAACACGTAGTAATTTGAAGCCACCTCGATTTATTGTGGGAAATAAAATATTGTTAACTCTATAAAAATGGATTTGGATACTTCGTAAGAAATATATTATTAAAAAATATTTATTTATTTATGTGTTACGAATTAGGCTGTAAAAACGATATTTTTGTTGCAGAGAATCTAATCTTGTAATATGGACAAAGAAACATCGGATTTTCTTATTCTGCAAGTTATATTGGAGGTCTATAATTATTGTAATCACTCCAATCCTTCTTTTGCCGATTGCTCTAATTGGAGAAAATCAAGTTCGTATAAGCAATTCATGTTTTATGAGTTCTGATTACTTATGAAGATTTTAGACTATGATTATGATTAGACATTAGACGCACATGCTAGCGACATCTTTGATAAAATAGCGAATACTAGAACCATAGACTTATAATAATATAAAGACGGGGTCTCAGCGAGCTGTCACTGTTGCCACTTTTGTTTAGTGTACGATTAACAATTTAACACCACCTTGCTGTAGCCATGTCGATAAAGTCATATCGATAAACTAGCGACATTTCTTACAATTTTAATTTTACTTCAAAGGTTTGACGATATCTAAAATGAACAAAAACGCTTTTATTCTTTATTGTGGTTATCAGATCATAATTTTATCGTCACGCCCCAGCAGGGAACCAAGGGAAAGTTCAGATATTTAATTAAAATACATAAATACCTACTTAGATATGTGTTCCGCAATAATTGAAATATTTTATTATATTCTAACATATTTATTATTCATTAGCATTTCAATTATGTATATGTTTAACGAAGATATTGAAGCTTCAATTAATAGGTATTTCGTTCCGCTGTGTAGCGTTTATCGATATATAACATGATTAAAATCGACTTTTGACATCCCTAAAAGAGCACACATACACGTTTTTACGCACTCATACACAGCCTGGATGCATCAAAAAAGGCAACACTTGATTTGAAGTTCACCTTGTCAACAGTATGGTTGTCCTTTTTTGACAAATGGCATTTTAAAAGACCGAGGAGAGAGAAATGATACTAGTTGCTGCGCCGTCAAAGAGAACAGAAAACGTAGGGGCCTTGACTAGAACTTTAGTTTCTCGTGCACTGGGTTAGGTAGGGGATAACACCACAAACATAACGATGTCCATATCTTTTTTATCAGAGACAAGTAAATAAATAAGACTGAAAGTCCATACAACGTCGCTTGTTTCGTCATTGTTATAGATGGCGCTGTTTATTAAATTGATTTTTTGGGAATAGCATAATAATGGTGATCTTAGGCCAGAATATTAAATTACGTAGCCACAGTCACAAACGTATGTCGAAATCACTTTACTAAAATCAAAGACCATACATAGACACTCAGATTTATTAGGATCCGTGTTTGACGACCACGTATAATTCTTGATAATAGATGGCGCTGTATGTGCAAAATATCGATGCGATTTTTATTAACAAGTTTTTGGCTCTACTTACAGGCGTACCCTAGTTTCTTCGTGTTTCTTGTGACGAGTGTGTACTGGATAGCGGATGTGTTGCCACCAGCGGCCATCTCCCTCGTCCCATTGGCTTGTTACGGCATTATGGGCACCGGGTACATCCAACAGGTTAGCCTTATTGTGCGAGTAGCGAACGCAAGTTTGTGAACACAGACAAAACAAATGTATTTATTTCTTCTTCTTAAATTCGCCTTGCCAATAGAATGACTATTCGTGTCGTGTTTAACCAGGGAACTTTGTTACACAGTTGTGTGAACGGCGAAGCGAATAACAATTGCATTTTAACGGCAAATAATCTGTACAGATATACATGTGCAACGAAGTCCTGGACTGCCTCGGCGTGATGATGCTGATGGCTGCAGTAGAAAATAGCCAAGTGCACAAGAGGGCAGCACTGAGACTACTCATCACTATCGGGTGCTCACATTACAGGTGTCCAGTCTTTATTGTATACTTGTCTTTGTGCGCCTTTTAGGTCCACCCCATACTAGCGTCTCTCGATGGCTACTGCTCGACGCAACGTTAACGAAACTGCGCAGCGACGCTATTTTCCAAGACTCTAAGTGTGGGGTGACCCTTAAGCCCGATACCTACACATGATACGGTCATCGATCGGGTGGTAACTGCGGCCGTACCGTTGCGACATTACGGATGACTCACGCTAGACCGGGCCGTGTCCGGGCCGGGGCATCCGACATATGTTACTTTTTATGACGGCTGGTCGGTGATCACGTGGTGCTTTCCATAAAAAACCGGGCAAGTGCGAGTCGGACTCGCGCACGAAGGGTTCCGTACCATAATGTAAAAAAAAACGAAAAAGAAGCAAAAAGAAACGGTCACCCATCCAAGTACTGACCACTCCCGACGTTGCTTAACTTTGGTCAAAAATCAAGTTTGTTGTATGGGAGCCCCACTTAAATCTTTATTTTATTCTGTTTTTAGTATTTGTTGTTATAGCGGCAACAGAAATACATAATCTGTGAAAATTTTAACTGTAGCTAGCTATCACGGTTCGTGAGATACAGCCTGGTGACGGACGGACGGACGGACGGACGGACAGCGAAGTCTTAGTAATAGGGTCCCGTTTTACCCTTTGGGTACGGAACCCTAAAAACGAAGCTCCGGAAGCTCCGGCCCGGCCCCGGCCCGGTCTAGCGTAAGTCATCCTTTACGCTGCGAACTTGACGCGGACGCTCTCATTGTCAAATTTCTTGATAAGGAAATATGAAAGTAAAAAATTGATATTTATATTTTTTATTTGAAAAATCAACAGAGCGTAATATTTTATATTATTTACCTAGCTAAAGTTATAATAATAATATTTTAATTGTTTCGTTTCATACGAAAAACATAAAAAAAAAACAAATCTCTTAACTCTAGTAACACATAAGTAGGTAGATAGTCTTGCAAGTCAAATACTTGTTAGCAGAAAAAGTGCCAAAATTGAGATGTGTTGGCGCGAAGGTCGACACATAACTCTCCTAATTGAACTGTGTATTTCAAGGATTTTTCTACTTAGTAAAATAGATTTGCCAAACTTTATTAGTACCTAGTTAGTAGTACCTAGTGACTAATTAGTAACTATGGGCACAGAATAAATAATAGTACTAGGTACAGAAGACTCACTCTCTAACAAAACGCGTCTGTCACGATCAGCACAGATATGGCCGCTAGGTGGCGACAGCGCCACGCGCGGCTTATGGCAAACCCCAAAATTGGGGTCGAACGGATGTACTTTTAGCTACCTGTAGCAAAGCGACGAAATCGCGGAGTGAGTCACGCCTGCTACGGGCCATTAAAACACTTCTAAGATACTAAATAAATTATGGACTTCGTTACAATCACAACCATTGCACTCTTATTATATTAAAAAAATACCTACTGTTGCGTTAGTTAAATTTTACAAAGGTTTACTAATAAAATAATTATATTAGTTTAATTATTCTTCGTACAGTTTTTATTAATATACCTCCTCCCGGAATTCATTGACGTCTGCGTCGTCGGCGACGTCCAGGAGCCGGTTCAACAGGTTCTGACACTTCTGAGTCGCAGTAGCGGCCCAAACTACGGCATTTTTCGCACAACTCTTGGGGATGACGCTTCTTTTTGTCTATTTTCTTGCCCATATAGCCTGGTTTATGAAGTGGCATCTGTAATTAATGGATACGTATAGAACACAGTCTTTAACCACCCCATTTTTAAACTAAGGAACATCGGTTTGGGGATGCTGGTGTTTATCGTTACACTAGCGTCTTGTGAGAGTCGGCGTCTGGTTAGCGCTATGAAAAACCGGCCAAGTGCGAGTCGGACTACCATTATCTATAAAAACGGTCACCCATCCAAGTACTGACCCCGCCCGACGTTGCTTAACTTCGGTCAAAAATCACGTTTGTTGTATGGGAGCCCCATTTAAATCTTTATTTTATTCTGTTTTTAGTATTTGTTGTTATAGCGGCAACATAAATACAGTCAGCAGCAGAAGTCGCTATACACTCCAGGTGCTCAAAGAGAGGTAAACGTTTAAACTGTCAAAAAGTTGTTGACTGTCATGGTAGTATTTACTTGTGAGCGCTCAACGTGTCACAAATATGTTAACAGTCGCTATTCATTAATTTCTACACTTACAACAAGTCACTGATACCTTAGCTGTCAAAAAACCAATGGTATCTAAGCGGTCAACGTGTCAAATATATCTGAACAATATGGAAAAATAGACTTTAAAGCAATACAAGTATGGTTGAATATTGAATAAAAGATAGCCATGCTAATTTCAGGTAAAGCGTTTTGACAATCATCGAAAGCAGTACAGTCTTGTCATCACATACATCTATCTCACGTTTTGCCCTTCAACCATTTGACAGGAGCCTCTCGGTCAACTTACTGCAAACTATTTCTTTTAACAGAATCGTCAAGACGAATGACACATAGCAAAAGCTAACTGAAGCCGAATTTAGAGCCAATTGTCAAGGCACGTCGTGGTCTCAGTAACAGGCGTTTGCTTTTCAAAGCAGAGACCGCGGGTTCAAATCTCAGTCGTACGCACCTAGAGATTACAGCTTTTTGTTTTTTTTTTTTTGATTTCATTTCTATTATTAATTTGTGTCTTCTGGTTTTATGTTAATTTCGCATTAGTTTATATAATTTTTGAAGATAATGTCACATGTAGCGTATGTACGACTTTCTATCAGGACGTTGTAGGTTTGAACCCGCAGTGGGCGTTACTTAGATTACTCCTGTGCGGAATGCCATTTGATATTTACTACTCAAAAATCACGTTTGTTGTATGAAAGCCCCACTTAAATCTTTATTTTATCCTGTTTTTAGTATTTCTTGTTACTTACAATAGCGTCAACAGAAATACATCATTTGTGAAAATTTGAACTGTTCCACTCCTACCTACCTAGCTACCACGGTTCCTGAGATACAGCCTGGTGACAGACGGACGGACGGACGGATGTCGATGGACAGACGGACGGACAGCAAAGTCTTAGTAATAGGGTCCCGTTTTACCCTTTGGGTACGGAACCCTAAAAATGCTGGTCTCTTCGAAAACTGACTAAATTAAATTAAAGGATATGAAAACAATGCATTTTATTAATTTCAGACATCATGTTTCATAGTAACATTTATTGCTTAAGACCTACACAATCGATATCTAAATAGAAATAGTCTTAGTTTTATTTTTTAAAACGTTCGGGGTTCGATTCCCGAGCTGAGTACACATTTTTTTTAATGTATGAATGCAGTTTTTCGTGTTACTAAAATCGATGACATGATTCCTAAGAAGAGATCGCTGTATATCGTATAGTATCAGATTTCCATCCTGGCCGATCTAAATGGGCCACCCTGTATAGTATATTTTACTACAATAAGTGGGCTAAATAAATATATTAACATAGGTATATAATATGATCAACGGTTTGGAAGAACAGCTGCATATGACAGTTAAAATAAAAAAACCGATCATTCTAGCAGAACCTACTTATTTATTGTATAAGTTTGACACTTAACGATAAAATACTTCTTTAAGAAAGGAGGTGTCAATTCGTAGTGCTACAGTATTTATTTTAAAGTTAAACAGATAAAATGTTAATGCTTAGTTACCATTGAAATAACAACTGCTTAGCAACTGGTGGCACCCTGGCTGCTGACGTACGTGATTGGCAGTGCGTGTAGGTATTAATGACAGCAGCTTGAATTTGATTGCTTAGTTACCACTGACTTTTTAACCGTTATTGTCATTGTGATTAAATAAGGGTGTATGTGTTAAAGAAAAACTCAGAAGTTAAGGTATTTGTGACGAACTGGAAGCCTACGTGAAAATGACATCTTAGATGTCCTTATTTTTGTGACGATTGAAGTGTATATGTTTTCTTGGACACCTTGCCCGCTCAGGTATATCTGCTGCTGACTGTACATCATCTGTGAAAATTTCAGCTGTCTAGCTATCACAGATCACGAGATACAGCCTGGTGACAGACGGACGGACGGACAGCGGGGTCTTAGTAATAGGGTCCTGTTTTACCCTTTGGGTACGGAACCCTAAAAATGGTGTCCCTAAGCCGTTGCGCCAACATTGCGGTGAGCCATACACCGTGAAATTTTAGTGGTTGTTTTCCCGCGACAGGGCGATTTGCTATCGGTAGTACTTTCGAATTATGATAGACAAACTTATAAATAAACAGTTTTAAAAAAAAAAAATTACAAAAATATAACCTAAACTCGAACAAGCGAAAAACAATAGTAACACACTAAAACTGCAAGTCGACGACAGTTCCCGATATTGTAAACAGATAAACAAATAAACAAGCACATGTTACTTTTTTAAACTGTGTAACAGGCTAGAGTGCTTTACTGTTTGACAACTGAAATTAAAATTTACTTAGACTGTTCCTTCACGATTAACAGTTGAAATAAAACCTTTTTATTAGTTTGATGATTGCCATTACTTTGTGTCAACTTTGGTAAATCGAATAATTACATCCTCTTCGCTTATTAAACTAATGTGATAACAGATCCTGTCAATGTCATCACTGCTATTTCTAGTAAAATGGATCGACATTAGAGAGCGCAACTTTGGTGCCGATGACAGACGTATGACGTGAAGCTAAATACAGAGTGTTGTTATCTAGATTATAGATACTTAAACAAATAACAACTTATTAGCCTCTTTAGTTTACTGATATTTCACTTGAGTTGAGAGTTTTTATACGTACTGGCCACGTATAAAAACATAACTAACTGTCTTTGTCACGTTAAAAACAAAAAAGTCGCTATGGAGTCTATGCACCCGTATTTGCAGAAATTTCCTTTTCTGATTGTAAAAAATGAAAAAATGTGACCAAAATTTAACAGCAAAAGCAAGCAATATAGAGAAACATTTGAAAACAACAAAGCATATTGAACGAGAAGGAGATCGTTTCGTATCGTTTTTTAATGTTTACATTATTTTTTGTGTAAATTACCAAGCATTTTTATAAATAAACAATTATATTTATATACATATTATCATTATTAAGAATCATTGAGGTGTTACAATGTTGTTTTAAAAAAACATCCTATATGCGACTTAACGTCATAATGACGTCATCGGCACCAAAGTTGCGCTCTCTGGACATTACGAATATTCTAATTTAGAGTACGTCGCGATGGTGCAGCTGTACGCTAGGGCTAACTACGACTTCCACGCCTCCCGGCGACTTTACGCGGAACCGGACCATTTACAGTCGCTGCGTCTTCGGGGGATTTTAAACCCCCAAGTTCCACACGGACGAACAATTGTCGCCGCAACACAGCGGCTGCTTAACCACGGGCAGTTTCAAACGCCAGCACATGCACAGGGCAGAGGTGATTGTGTATTGAACGTGGCGGATTGCAGTTCGAACAATTATTGCGGTATCGGGAAGTTTAAGTGTTTGTTTAAGTTTTTGATCATTAAAAGCTTGATCTTAACTTGTTATGTTTACTTTTAAGGATCTGCAAACTAACTGCACGTAAAATGTGTGAAGGAAAAATAAATGGAACTACTTTTTAGGTTATTATGTTTCATTCACTCAAAAGAATTAGGTAGGTACTACTGCAGTGCTACTACTGGTGTTAGGTCACTTTCGAGTTTCGTTCGACACATTTATAAATCTGGCATTTCTTAACATTATTTAAAAAAAAGATTACACATCGACTGTATATCGATAGCAGAATCATTTCGTTGCGGGAAAACAACCACTAAAATTTCACGGTGTAGAGTTGACTATAGTTCGTTTTTTTAGCATTAGAAATAAGGTAAACAATCTTGACATGTCTTTTAATTGAAAAACACATTTTAAAAATAAGTTACGGCAAATATGTAACAATTATGAATCTAATACGATCATTTATATTCATCTGCTTTCATAAGTAATAGTTACTGATTTTTAAAAAGTGTTTTTCAATTAAAAGACGTCAAGATCGCTTACCTTCTTTCAAGTTCTTTGTAATGCTAAAAAAACGTAGTATAGACGCCGACGCTTGAGAGACGCTATAAGTAACGTATATTAGTATATTATAGTGTGGGTTCTCTAGGTACTCTTTTTACTGCATTTTACGTCACTGTCTCAAATTGTAAAATTTCCAGTTACATGCATAACTAGTAGTATTTCCACAAATTAAAATAGAAATATTTAATAAAAGCATTTGATTTATTCTTATTTATATTTTGTCTAACTACCTGTATATGAGGATATACGTTAATTTTGCACATAGTGCAGTTTTGGCCGAAATTGGCCCATGAGTGGGAAGACACCCACGTGCGGTTACAAGTGGGGCACTTGAATTGTCCAAAACACCGTTTCTCGCCTTGATACGGCGTCAGGCCCTCCACCTTTAGATAAAAGAAAAAGAATATTATAATTAGGGTTTCTGGTTTCTCGACCTTTTTAATTTCTCGAGGCACGGGAATTCTCGACCAAGATTTCCCGAGTTTCTCGAGTATCTCGAGAAATTATGAAAGCTTCAATAAACACCATGTTATTTAATTTTTTTTGCTTTTTTACAAATCAGACTCGTAGGAATCGTAGGTGAGATCAATAATCAAACATATGGTACATTTTAGTTACCATAAATTGCACTTAATAATCAAAAACATAACAACAAAAAAAACTAGGTGCAGGCGTGCGCACCGGCGATGTGTTATACTATAGTGTATTTTTTTAGGTATTCAACAAAATGTAAACGAACCACAATATGGTATTTTACTAGGCAGCAATATTCAAGTCAATAAATTTAACTCGATGTGATAAAACTTACAGAAGTTTTACTACGTAATATTAATTACTCGTACTTACTCAAGTACTCAACGTAACAATAAAGCTGCTAAAATTGTAATATTTTGCTAATAGGAATATATCGGGATGATTTAATTTATCAATAGTAAATTAGTTTTGTAATATTTGTTATTACACTTATTACATGGTCCTATAATTCGTTACAAAATTATTTAAAGCAGTTTTCAATAAAAAGACGCTACATGAATGTCATGAATCATGATAGTTCAAAAGTTTCAAAAATCTGTTAAAGCTAGAACGATAGGGGACGAATCAAGGTAGTTTTTTATTTGTTTGGTAATAAATGTTTTAAGTAGGTGCCTACCTGAAAATGTAAAAAAAAGAACATTGTTCATATTTATTTAACTACCTAAAGAAATGCATTATAGACACATCATCACAAGAGATTTATTTCTCGAGTTCTCGAGGCATTGAATATTTTTTTCCCGTCTCGACTTAGGACAAATTTCTCGAGATTTCTCGCCTCGGGAATTCTCGAGCAGAAACCCTAATTATAATTAAAAAAAGAAAAAATATATACCTACAATAGGTATAGAAATACTTATATATTTATATATAACTTATGGGCTTAATGTAAAAAAGAATTGAAAAAAAATATTTTTATCGTATTTTAATTCCTAACTAACTTCCAAAAAATTACTACATACATTTAAGTGAAAGCTACTCCATATTAAAATGAACTGTCATAGGGACCAGATACCGTTGGAGTGACGAAGCCCTAAAAGACCTGGGGGCTGATTTTTGAATTTCGATCGCTCGATTTCGTCACTCGAAAATCGGTAGAAAATGGCGAAATGCTAATTCTTGAAATACGAGCGATCTAAATTTTGAATCTAGTGATATTGACCACTCGATTTAAATTCTATTAGTAGAATTTAAACGCCTAGCAGTGGACATATCATTTGACGAAATACACGAAATCGAGTAGTCGAATTTCAAAAATCGGCCCCTAGTCAGCCCTCGGATTACCCAAATGGCGTGAAGTGGCGCAGAATAGGGCAGAGTGGCGCTCTCTTGTGTCAGAGGCCAAGATCCTCTTTGGGTCACTGAGCCAGTGATGTATGTATGTCATAGGGATCATCATTCGACACCTGAGGTATAGGTAACAACTAGCTTAGCTAAGCAAGCTTTTATTCAGAAACTAGCGACCCGCCCCGGCTTCGCACGGTTAAACCTAAACAAACTATACAATTAAAACCTTCCTCAAGAATCACTCTATTGATAGGTTAAAACCGCATGAAAATCCATTCAATAGTTTTAAATAAATAAATATTATAGGACATTCTTACACAGATTGACTAAGTTCCACAGTAAGCTCAAGAAGGCTTGTGTTGTGGGTACTCAGACAACGATATATATAATATCTTCTTCTTCTTCCTCGCGTTATCCCGGCATTTCGCCACGGCTCATGAGAGCCTGGGGTCCGCTTGTCAACTAATCCCATGATTTGACGTAGGCAACGATATATATAATATACAAATACTTAAATACATAGAAAACACCCATGACTCAGGAACAAATATCTGTATCATCATACAAATAAATGCCCTTACTGGGATTCGAACCCAGGACCATCGGCTTCGCAGGCAGGGTCACTAACCACTAGGCCAGACCGGTCGTCAGTTTTGAGTTTATCGCGAACATACAGACAGACGTGACGGAAGACTTTGTTTTAGAATATAAGATGTAGTGATAGTGATTGAATTTCTAATTCTAATGCAACAGGTTAAGTTTGGTGCTGTTCTTCAGTGCTATGTTCCTGTCAATGTGGGTGCCTAACACGGTGGCCTGCGGCCTTCTGATGCCTTTGGTCAAGGCTTTACTGCAGGACCTTGAGAAGGTAAGCATTTTCGGTCAATTAAAAATGTACAAAGACTTAGTGCAGGGTGCAGGGGTTGCAGTAGGCAAAGATATAGGGTTCTTCAAAAAAGGAGTACCTATACAGGTTATTAAGTATCAATTAATCAATTGCTCACTTAATTCAATTTTAGTTTAGTCATAAATTTTTATATTTTTTGTTAATAATTTTAATTTTTTTCATTCTACTTCCGAATAAACAGTTTACAATTCGTTTGTTTCAGATGGGAATAGTCGATATATATCAAACTATTGATAAAACTGAACAAAGATCTCATAAACATGAATTGAGGTGAAATTCTTTTCAAAAACCACGAGCATTAAACACATGTACCTATAACTTACCTAATTACTGTAAAGGCAATCCAATTCAATAAAATATTTCCCTATTTATTTCAGCCGTCCAAAACCTACAGATTTCACTGTGTTTTACTTTTTGGGTATCGCATATTCCTGTTCAATAGGTAAGTAAGAACCAGAACCATAAACCATTACCACGAAGTAAAAACCATAATAATTAACTATAATTTTGTACCAACTACAGGAAGGGCCGTGATTTTAACAGCCTGTGTATATGTATAATAATGTGAGGTTATGCTTTTTTAAACTAAAGTACATAAATGCAACAAAAACTTAAAAAAAAATACCTTTTTGTTTGATTTTTTAGGTGGCATGGCGACGTTGCACGGCAGTCAAGCAAATCAAATATTCAAAGAATATAGCGAATTGTAAGTTAAACGTTAAATACAATACAAGCTACGTCACTTTAGGTATATTAATTAATTAATTATGCACGTTTGCCCAAAAAAAACAGTATTTTGTATTTCCCTTTTGATGTGACACAGAACAGAAATGAAAATTAATTTAAAATCTTAACATGACAGCATTTGACAGCACGTAGGTTATGTTGCGAAAGCGGGACTTAACCGCGCATAGACAACATAAGTGGATAAAAATAAAGGCTGCTACAGACCTCGCAACATACATGCGATTTAGATATGAACCTGCAAGTATTCTTTATATACAAGTTGAGAAAGTTAAGCCGTTCATTAGCGTCACGCCTATCCCCTGGCGACACCCATGGCGGCACCCCCTTGTTCCTCGATTTTTCGCTTCGTGTTTACCAACATGTTTACCCTGCAGACTATTCCCTAAGCTTGGCAAGATCACATTCCCCCAGTTCATGCTGCTGACGCTACCAGGAGTGCTGGTCACGGAGACGCTGCTCTACATCTGGATGAACTCCTTCTTCTTAAAAATTTTTAGGTTTGAATTATTTAAATTACTTTGTTAAAACAAGTTAAGAATAAGCGAGCATCTCGCTCGTTTCTTCCCAGAACGTGCAGAATGTGGAATGACTTGCCTCCTGAGGTATTTCCTTTGCGCTACGACATGAGATCTTCAAGAAGCGGGTGTTTAGGGTTCTCAAGGGTCGGCAACGCTTAAGTGGTTCCTGTGGTGTTGCTTTGTTGCTTATGTCCATGGGCGACGATGACCGTCCCATCAGGCGGCTCGTCTGCTCGTTTGCTGACTATTACATTTAAAAAAGAAAGTTGCTACGTCGGACTAATCATATAAAGCCTAGTTTTCCCTCTGGGTTGGAAGGTCAGATGGCAGTCGCTTTTGCAAAAACTAGTACCTATGTCAAATCATGGGATTAGTTGTCAAGCGGACCCCAGGCTCCCATGAGCCGTGGCAAAATGCCGGGATAACGCGAGGAAGAGGAAGAAACAAGTTGCTACGTCACCAATTGTTTATTGTGATATAGCTTGGCCCAGGACTGTCTCATTTCAAACATAGACAGAGATAATCATACTGTCTTTGTCTTACGCTAGAACTAGCACCCAAAAGAAAAGGATGAGTATACTTTTCTTGGTTCTTACTGACTGACAAATTTTGTGTTTGTTCTTCCTCGCGTTATCCCGGCATTTTGCCACGGCTCATGAGAGCCTATAGGTTCCGCTTGACAACTAATACCAAGAATTGTTTTGAAGAAAGCGACTGCCATCCCAACCCAGAGGGGAAACTAGCCCTTATTGGTATTAGTCCGGTTTCCTCGCGATGTTTTCCTTCACCGAAAAGCCACTGGTAAAATATCAAATGGCAATTTGTGTTTGCCAGAGTATATATGACATACTCTTATCCTCTAATGTAGACCTGATGAAATTACAGGTCTAGTGACGTGGCGATCCCGACAGGGCTGACGGAGGAAGAAGCCCGCTACATTAAGACTCTGCTGCGAAACCAGTACACCCAGCTGGGGAAGATCAAGTTCCATGATATTGTAAGTCAGTAGTCACAGAATAAGTAATAGTACTACCGTACAGAAAGGAAACTTCCTACGTTTGACAGCGGTTCACAGGGACGAATCATGTTGTCCCTTTCTAGTGTATGGCACTATCCCCTCCGACTAATAGGGTTGTTAAAATTCAAATAATTATCTTAACTGTGGTAGTGCAGGCAAAGAGACGTCAAGTTGTGCCAACTCTAATAATTGCTCGGAGAAATGCTGAGCCAAACGGAGCCAAGAATGCCCGAATGCTCTAGTTTCCTCCCCCTGGTAGGGCCAGACATGTTGCTAGGCAGACCGATGGCAGGTGGGCCAATAGGGTCTCTATTGTTTCCCAAATAGTTTTAAGTCATAATGTATTGTTTGTCTGAATTTTCGTTAGTCATAATTGGTTTTAAAAACGCGCAACTTTTCAGGATTGCCATAAAACAAACCTAACCTATCTACAGAATAACCTTACGAAAATCCTGAAAAGTTAACGGTTTCAGTTTTATGACTAACGATAATGACCTCAGACCTCACAAGTATAGCAACCTGGGCTACAAAAAATTGCCTACTGCTTAACCCGAATAAAACAAAGTACCTTGTCTTTGGCAGCAAGCACCAACTGGCTGGTGTCAGTAATTCAGTAGATGTTATGTTAATGAATGAACCAATTGAGAGGGTGTATGAAGCGCGAAACCTGGGCCTATTAATGGATTGTGGACTTCGGTATGAAAAGCATACCGCAGAGGCTGTAAGAAGTTGCTTCTATAAGCTTAAGGTGCTATATAAAATTCGGCCATACCTAAGCGAAACCTTGCGCATTCAACTGATCGAGTCACTTGTACTATCAAAACTTAATTATATGGATGTTGTAACTGGGCCTAGGCTACTTGCCAAAACAAAAAGACTCATACAACGTGTTCAAAATGCCTGTGCTCGCTTCTGTTTTAATATTCCTTTGAGAGCCCACGTCACTCCGTTTCTTAATAGTCATAAGATCCTCAAAATGCAGCACCGTCGTAAACTTCATTTGGCTTGTTTGCTCTTCGGAGTTCTGAAGTATAAAACCCCTGCATATCTTTTTAACAAGTTATCTTGCATCACGCTCCGCGACCGCCGTAAATGTGGGATTCAATTGTTGACGCCACGCCACGCTTCGGCAGCTTTCCGGGGCAGCTATCGCTATACTGCCTCAAAATGTTGGAATAACGTGCCACCGCCAATGAGGAACCTGCAAAGTATTCATACTTTTAAAACGAAGCTTAAACAGTACATGCTTAGCCACCAACTTAGCCAGGAAACCTGCTTACACGATACAAGCTGCCTGTAGTTTCTGCTTTTACTTACCACTTAGATTACGTTCCCTCTGCATTGCCATGGCACATTACTTTTAAAAATGTTATTCTCGCCCTCTTGTGACTCTCTATATGTAGTTAAATCTGTAAGATCGATAAAATATTGCTTAAACTGCTTTTGTTCGTAACAAATCGACCTGTTTTATTTGTCATTTTAGTTTAGTTTGCGCAGCTGCCGCATGGCGCTAGATGTAATGTCAGGCGTAATGTACGGCCAAGATGAGTTTGACCTGATAATGTAACAGCTGTATTGTACGTAGTAAAACTATACATAGTAATTTATTGTAATGTATTCTTGACTAATTGCTATCTTTGTCTTTTGTATTCTTATTACTATCTTTGTCTTGTGTATGTATTAATTTTGTTGTTAATTCTCTTGTTATTCATGTTACCTGTCGTGATTGTTTCACCGGATGGTCTTATCGGAAGATCAGCGCTGGAAGTCGCCAGCAACATGCTGAGGTGAGACCATTTCGTGGCACTTTCTCTTTTTTATGTTTCTCTGTTTAGTATAAGTTTTTATTTTGTGTTTGTGCTTACGAATAAAATTATTTCTATTCTATTCTATTCTATAATATGACAAACAATACATTATGATTTAAAACTTTATGGGAAACAAAGGGACCCCGGGCGAATGTGTTAACGAAATTGTAGCCGCTTTCGAGTGAAAGGAGCCCTTGGCGTCCGATAGCGTGTTGGTTGGGTGGAATGGAAAACATTCGGAAGATAGCGGGTAACTTCTGGATGAAATTAGTTCAGGTTCCTTTCATCAAAAACGTGTCCACAACAATTAGATATTAGGAGGAAATGCTCTAATGACCGATTTCATAAAATATTTCATGTATCGCAGCCGAACTTGTAACCGATGTAACCCTCCGAATCGCTAAACTTAAGTGGCAGTGGGCGGGGCACATTGCCCGTAGGTTCTCGAGTGGCGACCACGTACCGGAAGGCGCAGCGTGGGTAGACCCCCCACAAGGTGGATTGATGACCTGGTAATGGTCACGGGAGTCCGCGGGATGCGGGTGGCGAAAGACCGGTCATTGTGGCACTATTTGGGGGAGGTCTATGTCAAGCATTGGACGTCCTGGCTGGCTGGTGGTGGCTGATAAGATGATGATGATGATGATGATGATTTCATGTTTATGAACAGGTCGTGGCCACGGCTGTCCTGTTGACAGTGGCTCTGCAAATGTTTACCAGTTCCTTACGTCTCGACAGCGGGCCGCACAGAGAAATTAACATGTAAGCACTACCTCGACTAATATTATAAATGCGATAGTTGAACTAGAACTTCAACTATCGCAACTACTAGGTACTGCTAGACACCAATTTTGGTGTCTAGCAGTACCTAGTAGTTGCCGCGCACCGCTACGGAACGGATGCCTGCTGGCGCTTGCGCCACCTTGTGGTCATATCTGTCGTAATAGACGAGTTTTGTTAGAGAGTGAACCTTCTGTACCAAGTACTATTATTTATTATGTGTATTGGGCTATTTCCAGGCACATCAAGGTGTCAGCCCCAACTATCTTCTGTGTATTGCTCCTGTTCGTTATGCCATCAGACTTAGGATTTGTGAAGTTCTTCAAGAAACACAACAGTAAGTCATGTAGTCTTTGAGTCTTCACTCAAGAAATACATCATCTGTGAAAATTTCAACTGCCTAGCTATGGTGACAGACAGACGGGCGGACGGACAGCGCGGAGTCTTAGCAATAGGGTCCCGTTTTTGCCCTTTGGGTACGGAGCCCTAAAAATAAGACAAAAGTGGGGATATCTATGGTAATTAAAAATGGGGACTACGTGGACTGCATTATCTTCTTCTTTAACCTAGCGTTTTCCCGGCCTAGCGCCAGGGTCCGCTTTCCTGCTCAATCATCTTCACTTGACCTGTCTTCGGCATCCTCAAGTGTGAGATTGTTCTCTTCCATGTCCGCTGTCACAACGTACAGCCAGCGCTTCTTAAGTCTTATTTAATGTATCTAATCTTATCTAATGTATCTGCATTATCTCATCATCATCATTATCATCATCTCAGCCATAAGACGTCCACTGCTGAACATAGGCCTCCCCCTTGGACCACCATACGTGCCGGTTGGAAGCGACCCGCATCCAGCGTCTTCCGGCGACCTTAACAAGGTCGTCTGTCCACCTTGTGGGTGGACGTCCTACGCTGCGCTTGCTAGTCCGTGGTCTCCACTCGAGCACTTTTCGATCCCATCGGCCATCTTCTCTGCGTGCAATGTGGCCTGCCCATTGCCACTTAAGCTTGCTAATCCGGTGAGCTATGTCGGTGACTTTAGTTCGTTAGACTTTATTTCTAATCTGCATTATCTAATGTAATAAATTCAAAAAACTTAATAACATGGACCATACGATATAAAGTTTCTTTTTTCTAGACGGAATGCATCGTCGTTTACCGACTGCGCCGAGTAAGGCGTGCCTCAATTGGACTATCGTACGAGAGAACATGATGTGGGGCGTTCTATTTACAGTAGGTTAGTAGTTATATAGGCCAATCAAATTAGATCCAAAAAAGCGTTTTGAGGAATTCATTCCCAGCAAGCCGGAAATCATTCACCTTCATTTGGTCCTAAATGCATATAATCCGAGTTTGCTCAATGCCAGGAGGGGTGGATACATTTTGGGAGCCTTAGGAAGATACATTTTACCTTAGATTGACAACACCACTTGATGTAGAAGGAACCCACCATCAATTACAATGTCACTACCAGCAAGGTTGTGGTGGATTAATAGACACTGATGAAAAAAATCGGATTTTATCACGATTATACAAAAAAAGAAATTCAAAGTGGCGGCCTTTTTTTACAATCTTTGACTACGAATTCAGATAAAGGTATCTTTCGGATCGTCAGATGTCAATTTTTATCATGATCAGAGCAAATTTTACGCCACTCGTACCGTTTTTGAACTAGGTACAAGCAAAAAACTGAAAAACAGCAAACAATTTTCCACAACTCCTGGAATGGAGCAAACTCGGATTACACTAATTTAGAACCAAATTAAGGCATTAAGACGATTTCCAGCTTGCTGGGAATTAATTTCTCAAGAATCACTCTATTGGTAGGTGAAAACCCGTTCAGTAGTTTTTGAGTTTATGACGAACAAGCATACAAACACACAAACAGATAGACGCGGCGGGGGACTTTGTTTCATTAAGGTGTAGTGATAGTGATAAGCCTTACCTCTTGATGATAGTTCTGAAGATATCTAGTATGTAGTAGTAATTTTTCCTTAAACTGTAGGCGGCAGCTGCTTGTCCTTCGAAGCCCTAAAGCGCTCCGGAATGACGGCAGAATTCGGCAAGTTTCTTCAGCTGATGCACAACTGGCCAAGCCCTGTGGTGGCACTAGTGGTCATCCTCTTCTGCAAGGTCCTCACGGAGTTTGCCAGCAACTCCTGTGTGGTATACGCAGTGCTGCCAGAGATAGCAGCCTTGGTAAGTGCTACGAGCTCCGTAATTAAAAGACTGGCTTAGATCAGCGGTCTTCAATATCTGGTCTAAGTAGGGTTACCAGATGTCAGGAAATCAATTTTCACAATGTATTCAGCATACATAGCTGAACACATTGCATTTTAAAATTATATTATATTGCATATTAAAAAGCGCTGGTGGCCTAGCGGTAAGAGCGTGCGACTTTCAATCCGAAGGTCGCGGGTCAAAACCCCGGCTCGTACCAATGAGTTTTTCGGGACTTAATATGTACGAAATATCATGTGATATTTGCCAGACGCTTTTTGGTGAAGGAAAACATGGTGAGGAAACCAAACTAATCCCGATAAGGCCTAGTTTACCCTCTGGGTTGGAAGGTCAGATGGCATTAGTTGTCAAGCGGACCCCAGGCTTCCAGGAGCCGTGGCAAAAATGCCGGGATAACGCAAGGAAGAAGAAGAAGATTCAGCATACATAGATGTCGCTTCCAGTTAGCCATATCTCCCCCCCCTACCCTTGGCCTGACTCTAAACACCTTTTACGCAGAAGAGGGTCAGTATAAAAAAATAAAGCTAGTTGAGGTTCAGCGTAGGTCCATAGAGTAATACCTATACAGGTGTTCAAAATGTAATGTAACCATGTTGGTGTTACAGAGCATCAGTTCCTACACGCACCCCCACTACCTGATGCTGGCTGCGACCCTGGCCAGCTCCATGTCGGCCCACCTGGCACCGTCTACACCATGTCTGGCCATGGTCAGCCAGTACGTCCACATTTCTACTTGGAGGATGGTAAGCCTTTTCCCAGGAGATTGATCCTTCGCGCCTATCTTTTTCAACATTTGGCACCTTCTACTGACCTAGCGCTTGCCAGAGTAGAAGTACAGATGTAGTAAATAGTTATTTTCCATCGTATATGAGCCGTGGCAAAATGCCGGGATAACGCGAGGAAGAAGACAGACTATAGAAACAGTGTCAGGTAGATAGAGCGACAACGTTTTCATGGCTCTGTAAGCGAACACGGGAACCTACTTATGTACTAAATAATCATAATCAATGTAATCATCGCATTTATTCGTGATAAACTATAACATACACAAGTACAGAACGACAAAGAAATTTAAGCATATAATAAATAAATAGTTTACCACGAAATGGTCCCGCCTCAGCATAATGCGATTATTTGTTTTTATTTAGGATTATAGAACAATTATGTGTTTCGCATAGCCGAGTAGTGGTGGTAGGAGATTTCAACTTACATTCTTGTACTACCTATGTTAGCGATTATTTTGAATTTTTTCAGACTTATTGTGGATTCAGTCAGAGAAACAAAATAGAAAATTGTAACAATAGACATTTAGACCTTGTTTTAACATCATTGGGGGAGAATGTTACCGTACGCGCAGCGTCGGAGGTGCTGGTGCCGGTTGACGCATACCATCCGCCGCTTGAGGTGTCGGTGTCGGTGCCGCGGGGCGGGGCGCGGGGGCGCGGGGGCGCGAGCCGCTCCGACGCTGATGCCGACGGTCAGGCGCAACACAGGTGGAACTTTGCTAAGGCAGACTATCCGCAGTTATACGCGTCACTATCGTCCATTGACTGGACTCCGCTATATAATTTTAATACTGTAGAAGAATGTATGCGTTATTTTTACGAAATTATCAACAGCGTTATAACCGAATATGTGCCTAAAAAAACGCAAAGGCCTTGTTCTTTTAGATACACTTATCCTGATTGGTATAGCGCTGATGTTATTCGTGAAATAAAGTCTAAAGCGGCCCTTCATAAAAAATATAAAGTTGAAAAATCCTCTGAAACTTATAACGCGTTTGCAAAGTGTAGGGCACGGGTAAAATATTTGATTAAAATGGCTTACGTACAATATCAGGAACGGGTCCAAGCTCATCTGAAGGAGGACCCAAGGGCTTTTTGGAACTATGTGAAGTCTAAGACCACGCATGGTAGCACTCAGAAGATTTTTAAGGACGGAATGGCTCTCCACGAGAACGAGTGTGCTAAAGAATTTGCAGAGTTCTTTCAATCTGTGTATAGCACCGTTCCAGCGGAGCTGGACGTGAACGCAGCCGTCGCGGAGGCAGAATGCGTGTCAAGCTCCTTGCGAATACACTTTGAAATGCTGCATTTGGCTGATGTGATGAGAGCTCTGAAGAACCTTAAACCAAAGCGCTCGGCCGGACCTGATGGCATCCCGGCTTTTTTATTTAGAGACTGCCGGTTTGTGTTAAGTCAACCGCTTCTACATATTTATAACACTTGTTTGCGCGATGAAGTGTTCCCAGAGTTATGGAAAACAACTCGTGTAGTCCCGGTTCCTAAAGGGGGAGGTGGCACGGGGGTTGATGGATATAGGCCGGTTGCAGTGTTGTCCACGCCCGCAAAAGCTTTTGAGTCAGCGCTACAAAATATGATTTATAAACAGATACAGAGCCAGCTTTCGGACGCGCAACACGGGTTTCGGCCGGGTTGTAGTACAACTACTAACTTGCTCAGCTACGTGTCCCAGATTATGCCAGTGGTGGACAGTGGGGGCCAGGTTGACGCCGCCTATTTTGATTTTAAAAAAGCGTTCGACGTCGTCGATAATGACATCCTGCTAAGAAAGTTGGCTGGCGTAGGCTTGACTCCTCACTTATTGAAATTCTTTGCGAGTTACATGACTGACAGGCGGCAGTATGTGGAGTACGCCGGACACAGGTCGGATCCTTATGTTGTGAGGTCTGGAGTAAGTCAAGGAAGCAACCTTGGTCCTTTAGAATTTATTATAATGGTAAATGACTTGCCCCAGATTATCAGACATGCAGGATGCTTACTGTTTGCGGATGATTTAAAGTTATTTTTACCCATAAATAGTGCTGCAGATTGCGTCAAATTCCAGGGCGATATAGACAGGGTCGTTTTATGGAGTGAAAGTAACAAGTTATATTTTAACTCATCCAAGTGCGTGACTATTACTTTTTCTCGTGCGCACACCCCTATCTATCACGACTACTATATCCAAGCCGAAAATTTAAAAAAAGTGACAGAGGTTAAAGATTTAGGTTTAAAATTTACATCTGATTTGAGATTTCGGGATCATATTAAAAATATTTGTAAAAAAGCTTACAGGATGCTTGGTTTTGTACTGCGTCGGTCTCACAGCTTTACGAACATTGGAGCAGTTGCGGCTTTATATAATGCTCTCGTCCGCAGCAATCTCGAATGTAATGCAGTAGTCTGGGCTCCGCATGAGGCGAAATACCAGTTAATGATCGAACGTATACAAAATAAATTTATTCGTTTTCTGTATTTACGACAATATGGAGTATATCCTTTTTACCCTCTTATGTATCCCACGTTGTTTGTCCTGGGCATGGTGGGATACAACGAGTTGCAGGTGCGCAGAGAGCTGTGGCTGGCGACATACTTGTTCCGATTGCTGCGGGGGAAAGCCTACAACAGTGTTGTGTTGAGCTGTGTGAGCCTGTACGTGCCCGATAGGTACGTGTGGCGGCGGCTCCGGCCGCGGCTGCTGGCCGAGCGGCGCGGGCGCACCAACCTGCTCGGGAAGGCGCCGCTGACGCGCGCGGTGCGGACCCTTAACCTAGTCGCCGAGAACATTGATTTGTTTTGGTGTTCTCTGACTGAATTCACTAAGTCCACATTGTTCATATTATGTTATATGCGACATAACATCAATTAGAGATATACATATGTTAGATAGATATATAATTATATATGTTAATAGTTGCACTATTGTCTTAGGTTTAGCACCTGTAAAGATAGTTGTAAGTGTGGAAATAAATAAAATAAATAAATAAATAAAAAAAAAAAAATAATGCTAATCCAAAAGTCAGCGCTGATCTTCCGGTGAGACCATTTGTGGGTCACGAACGCAGCTGTACGACACTGCCCCATCATAAAACTGAACGCGACTTTGCGGCGGTGAGTGGTCGGCGATCAGCGCCATCTATCTGCCGGTGAGATATCATGATGACGTAAGCGGCCATGTCGTGCTGATTTGATCAAGTCTATTAATTTTATTAGTATCAGTACTCGTACTTATTTCTCCAGATGTCAGCCGGCGTGGGGCCCTCGGTCATCGCTGTCATCGTGACCTGGTTCACCGTCACTCTCTGGTCGAAGGTCATCATACTGGACTAAGCTTACTTTGCACTCAGGCGCCTTTTTCGCCAACTTGAATATTGACATAAATGTTCTCTACGTATAGATGGTCAAGCAAATCTTGTCAGTAGAAAAAGGCGCGAAATTCAAATTTTCTATGGGACGATATCCTTTCGCGCCTACATTTTTCAAATTTGCCGCCTTTTTCTACTGACAAGATCTGCTTGACGCAGTATAGGTACATTTCTGGGCGCGTAGCCAACGTGCCAATCGTTAACGCTCTGTAGCGTATCGTAGTGATCTCTCTCTATCACTCTTCCACACTAGTGCGACAGTGACAGTTGCGTTTCATTCGCTATGGAGCGTTATATAACGATTGCACGTTGGTTACGCACCCTGAGTCACTTGGATAACGTACTACTTAGGTACCTTTAGTTCGTTTTTAGGGTTCCGTACCCAAAGGGTAAAACGGGACCCTATTACTAAGACTTCGCTGTCCGTCCGTCCGTCCGTCCGTCCGTCCGTCTGTCACCAGGCTGTATCTCACAAACCGTGATAGCTAGACAGTTGAAATTTTCACAGATGATGTATTTCTGTTGCCGCTATAACAACAAATACTAAAAACAGAATAAAATAAAGATTTAAATGGGGCTCCCATACAACAAACGTGATTTTTGACCAAAGTTAAGCAACGTCGGGAGTGGTCAGTACTTGGATAGGTGACCGTTTTTTTTTGTTTTTTTTTTGCATTATGGTACGGAACCCTTCGTGCGCGAGTCCGACTCGCACTTGCCCGGTTTTTTGCATTAGTCAAAGACTATGTGATCATGACGAGTCTTAATAAAATTGAAAAACGCTTTTTAACTTGTTACTGATTAGTAACTATAGCTGGTCAAGCAGATCTTGTCAGTAGAAAAAGGCGGCATATTTGAAAAATGTAGGCGCGAAGGGATATCGTCCCCTAGAAAATTTGAATTTCGCGCCTTTTTTACTGACAAGATTTGCTTGACCAGCTAATATATTACTTATGCAATAAAGTAAAATAATGTAAATAATCGTATATGATTTATAATTATTGTTACTTATAGTCTGTCAAGCCGGATATGTCAGTAGCAATGTAAAGCAAACTAAAGTATGGTATCCCTTGGAAACGAACACAAAGCAGCAATGTACATCGAACAACGATGAAATGTACCTAAACAAAACAGTTCCACATATAAGATAAGATATAAATGACTCGCGATTTTCGAACAAACGTAGTGTTGCTAGCCCACGATTTTTCAAATTTGCCGCCTTTTTCTACTGACAAGATTTGCGTGACCAAGTATAGTTGGTCAAGCAGATCTTGTCAGTAGAAAAAGGCGGCAAATTTGAAAAATGTAGGCGCGAAGGGATATCGTTTCATATAAAATTTGAATTTCGCGCCTTTTTTTACTGACAAGATTTGCTTGACCATCTATATATTTGCCGTGATTTATTTAAAAAAAAAAGAAACGTCAAGATTGTTAAGTTCCTACCTTTTTTCTAATGCAAAAAAAAACGAAAGAAAACGAACGAACGAACGAAGGGAAAGATAGAATGAGAGAACATATTATGATAATATTTTATTTTTTATTATTTAGTTGGTAACAATGTTAAAGTACAAAACATGCAAAATGAACCACCACGTGATTTAAAAAAAATACTGACATATTATAGTCGTTATCCTTAATATAATTAATATTATTTAATATGTAATAAAATGTATCTGATCATAGTGATCATATTAATCAATAAATGTAATAACAAATTATAACAATATTGTGGTTCTTGTAAAAACAGTAACAAATTAGGTTCCTATATTTTACAGGAGTTATAGTTGGTCAAGCAGATCTTGTCAGTAGAAAAAGGCGGCAAATTTGAAAATTGTAGGCGCGAAGGGATATCGTCCCATAGAAAATATGAATTTCGCGCCTTTTTCTACTGACAAGATTTGCTTGACCATCTATAGTAAACAGGTCGCGTAGCCAAGATGCCAATCGCTTACGCTCTGTAGCGATCGAAACGCAACTGTCACTGTCGCACTAATATGGAAGAGTGATAGGCCCACTTGCACCATCCCACTAACCCGGGGTTAAGCGGTTTAACCGTCAACCCAGTGTCAAACTGTACTGGTAACCATGGTAACTCCAGGTTTAATCGGCTAACCCCGGGTTAGTGGAATGGTGCAAGTGGGCCATAGAGAGACATAAAGCTTTTCGTTGTCGAAGCGATAGCGATTGTAACCTTGGCTAGGCCGGCAGTAAACACACAGTACAGAGAGTACAGAGAGAGAGAGAGAGAGAGAGAGAGAGAGGGAGAGAGAGTACAGTTATCTGAGGGTCTACCGCGAACCACGTTCGACGCGTCGCCTCTTTGTTGCACTTGTAAATTCGTACGTAACTGTGACAGGGAAGCAACACGCCGAACGTGGTTCGCGGCAGGCCCTCTGAGCGGCTACCGCGAAAACCGAAATTCGCAAATTGCGGGGATCTTTCCCTTTTACTCCAATGAAGGTGTAATTAGAGTGACAGAGAAAAATCCCCGCAATTTGCGAACTTCGATTTTCGCAGTTATAGCCCTGAGCCCGGGCTGACGTCTCCGACACATCATGTTTTATGGCGGCTGATCAGTGATCAGTTGATCACGTGATACTTTCCATAGAAAACGAAACGCCGGAAGCTATGGCAGGGGTGCGAAACTCCTGACTTCGGTCAAACTCGGCTCCGCTCGGCTCAGCATTGCTCCGAGCAATTATTAAGGTTGGCACCACTTGACTTCCTTTTGCATGCACGACCGCAGATAAGATAATCACTCGATTTTTGACAACCCTAAATAGCCGAAAGAGATAGTGCCATATATTAGAAAGGGACGGCATGATTCGACCCCGAAGCGCTGTCAAACTTCGTTTTTGTAGGAAGTTTCCTTTCTGTCCGGTAGTACTATTAATTATTCTGTGGCTACGGCCCGGCCCCGGCTCAGGGCGCCAAATTTCAAAATACGCCCCTGCTCTTTGGGCCGGCCGACTTTGGGCACAGAATAAATAATAGTACTACCGTACAGAAAGGAAACTTCCTACAAAACCGAAGTTTGACAGCGGTTCAGGGTCGAATCATTCTATCCCTTTCTAATATATGGCACTATACCTTTCGGCTATTTAGGGTTGTCAAAATTCTAGTGATTATCTTATCTGCGGTCGTGCATGCAAAAGGAAGTCAAGTGATGCCAACCCTAATAATTGCTCGGAGCAATGCTGAGCCGAGCGGGGCCGAGTTTGTCCGAAGTCAGGAGTTTCGCACCCCTGCTTTGGGGGCTCGTGTGTTGTCCTTAGAAGCGCCTATAACCGCGGCAGCAGCGGCCTAGCGCCTTGCACTTCTGGCAGTGCGACTGCAGATGTTCTTTCTCCATATCACCCTTGTCCAATCCGTCGGGCTTTTGAAGTGGTCTCTGAAATACCAAATTACATAAGAAGGGAGCCAATGAGTGGGGGAGATAGGCCTAAAACGCAACGGGGGAGAATACCTAAATGTTTTTATTTTATTTTATTTTATAAACGGCTTTCAGTCTATTCGACAAAATAAATCGAACTTCAATATAAAGACAAAAGACTGTGTTTGTACCTAATAATTTTAAAAAAAGACGCCTCAGAAACCCTTCTTTTCCCAAAAGCAAACGTCAAAACAAACAAACAATTAACGATTATCATTATCAACCTCGTTAATTACGATATGAGCTCAAAGTCTCATTGAGATTAATTAACAATAAGTTAATTGACGTTGTGATTGTTATACCTCGTTTTTTTAGCATTAGAAAAAAGGTAAACAATCTTGATGTGTCTTTTAATTGAAAAACACATTTTAAAAATAAGTTACGGCAAATATGTAACAATTATGAATCTAATAAGATCATTTATATTCTTCTGCTTTCATAAGTAATAGTTTTTGGTTTTTAAAAAGCGTTTTTCAATTAAAAGACATGTCAAGATCGCATACCTTCTTGCAAGTTCTTTCTAATGCTAAAAAAAACGAAGATATACCTATATCCGTCTAAGGCCACCAATGCATCAATAACACCATACAAAATGTTCCTATTCCTCACTAAATGGAGACCTGGGGGCCTAGCCAAGATGCCAATCACCTGCGCCGTGTCACACTGATATGTAAAGATTGTATAGGTGATAGAGAGACATTACCTACCGTTTCGTTATGGCTCCTCTACACGATGGGCTAACGCCGGCCACTCCAAGGGACGCAGCCATGCGGTAGAATGAGATAGCAATATCACGTGCTCCCTCTAACGCATAAATGCGTCCCTTGGAGTGGCCGGCGTTGGCCCATCGTGTAGAGGAACCATTAGCTGCGCCAGCGATTGGCACCATGGTCAGGCCAGCACCTCAATACCTCGAAGCTCGTGCACCTCTAAGACATCCGACGGCAAGGGTAAATACGGGAGTAACGGGACCCTATTACTAAAACTCCGCTGTCCGTCTGTCTGTCTCTCCGTCTGTTTATCTGTGATACTGTGGGCAGTATCTCATGAACCGTGATAGCTAGACAGTTGAAATTCAGAGATGATGTAGTATTTCTGTTGCCGCTATAACAACAAATACTAAAAACAGAATAAAATAGATATTTAAGTGGGGCTCCCATACAACAAACGTGATTTTTTTCTCGTTTTTTGCGTAATGGTACGGAACCCTTCGTGCGCGAGTCCGACTCCCACTTGGGCGGTTTTTTTTTGTTCGGAGTTGGACTACACCGGTACCTATAATACCTATAAATCGGTGCACACTCTCTCGGAGCTCGTGCATCTCTTGACACAATTTACCTGCTTATGAGGATACACGTTGATGCGGCACGAGGTACACTCCTGCCCGTAGCCAGCCCAGGAGTTGGCAGACATCCAGGTCCTGCGACACTCAGGGCACCTGTACTCGCCGAAGCATCGTCCGCTGCCCTTGTATGGCGTCTTGTCCTAAAATAGATAAAATAAGCTTTTAGAACACACCGAATGTTGATTTAATCATATTGCACAAAAGAAAACACGTCATACACGCTACTCGGGCCCGGGCCGGGGCGCCCGGCACTTCTTTTTCTATGACAGGTGACGGTGATCACATGGTGCTCTCCATACTTAGACAACTGAAATGTCGGGCGCCCCGGCTCGGACCCGGACCGTTGTAGCGTGAGTCATCCTTTAATCACCATCTATTACCTGCACACAGGTTTTAAGACCCTTCAGACAGATGGACTTGAGTAGTAGGTTGGGCAATCGAACTCCCATTTTTAACCGATTTCCAAAAAGGAGGAGGGAGCCAAATAGTTACAATACTGGTTAATAATATCTCCCCCTCCCCTAAGCAACTAATGGACAGAAGAAGCTTCCTGTCTTTCTTATCGAACTTCACCAGTTTTGACGCTTTTAAGATTTGGCTTGGCACCGACTTCAAACGTATAGAGCGCTCTTACAAGAAAAGTCGAAATAATGCAAAATTGATGATACTAGTCGACGAAATTCAGGACTTTGTGCTCATTATTAGAAACAATGAGTACTTGTTCCAGTAACAGCGTCTTCTTATCTTTTTAAATATCGTTGTAAATATTAGAAAAAGGACTTATTAAATTAGTAATGAATTTTTTTCTGATGGTCGTTTCCGAAAAACCGCGTGAAGCACTGAACGGCAAGCTCTTATTTGGAAATGTTGAGAAGTTTACTCTGCTAAACCTGGCTATTTTGTATTACTAATACCCTGTACTTTAGGCATATCAAACGATATTTTTCCTACATACCTTTGAGAAAGAGAAAATCAAAGTAAAACGAACTCAATTTTCTCTCCGAAACAAGTGTCAATTTCTACGAAAATCTACTTAATATCGAAGTCATTTTCATACTCAAGCAATCTGCAACGTTTGCTTATACTGTTGGTATACATTAGTGTTTATGAAATTCTACTATAATTTTTTGGCAATTTTTTGAAAACTACTCTATATTACCGATGACGCGTGCTCGCCAGCTCAGTCAGGGCTGCCAGATCGTATAATAGGCTACGAAATTCGTATAATGAAATTATTTTCGTATACATGTCGTATAGTTGGTCAATCGGTATAGTTGGATACGAAAAAAACACCGATGTCAAACTACTGTCAATGCTTCAAAAACAGTGTGCCAATCAGAGGGCCTATCTACCGCGAACCACGTTCGACGTCTTGCCTCTCTGTCGCACTTGTAAATACGTACGTAAGTGTGACAGGGAGGCAACACGTCGAACGTGGTTCGCGGTAGACCCTCAGGCGTGGCTCACTCCGCGATTTCGTCGCTTTGCTACAGGTAGCTTAAAGTACATCCGTTCCACCCCAATTTTGGGGAAAGCCATAAGCCGCGCGTGGCGCTGTCGCCACCTAGCGGCCATATCTGTGCTGATCGTAACAGACGCGTTTTGTTAGAGAGTGAGTCTTCTGTACCTAGTATTATTATTTATTCTGTGGTGCCTAATATACTGTTATACGATTTAATGGAAAGGCAACTAATTAAATACACGTCAACGTGGGCTATAACCGCGAAAATCCAAGTTCGCAAGTTGCGAGCATCTTTCTCTGTCACTCTTATTACGCTGCCATTGGAGTAAAAGAGAAAGAGCCCCGCAATTTGGGGGCTTACCGCGAAAACCGAAATTCACCAGTTATTAAAACATCGATTTAAAATAATAGTTTTTTTTTGTACTCGTATAATGCAATCGAATTTCGTATAATTGCGGGCACAGGATCGTATAATCAAGATTTATGTACTGGCAGCCCTGAGCTCAGTGCCGCGGCAGAGCTTGTACAGGCAGGACGTGTGTCGGTCGGCTCCGCACATTTTCAACGGCGACGACGAGGTTTTTTATCATTGTGTGCGGCGGGCGCCGTGTAAAACGCTATACTGTGTGCGTGTAAACCGCAACGAGAGACTTTGATCCTAGCACTGTTTTTATAGTATTATTATTTATAATACCAGTTTAATAAACTACCGGACAGGATTAAAAATATTTGAAACGACCTGACATTCTATATGTATTTATTTGACTCAAGATAGTACTCAGGGTCTGATGATGGAGCCGGAAGGTGGTCACCGGTACCAATCAACCATGCAACTAAACCACTTTTTTTTTAGGCTCGTTTTATTCATCTCAACAAGATCTTTGACACAAGATAGTACTCAGGGTCCGATGATGGAGCCGGAAGGTGGTCACCGGTACCAATCAACCATGCAACTAAACCACTTCGTGTTTGGGCACGTTTGATTCGGCTCAACAAGATCTTTGACTTAAGATAGTACTCAGGGTCTGATGATGGAGCCGGAAGGTGGTCACCAGTACCAGTCAACCATGCAACTAAACCACTTCGTGCTTGGGCTCGTTTGATTCGTCTCAACAAGATCTTTGACACAAGATACTACTCAGGGTCTGATGATGGAGCCGGAAGGTGGTCACCGGTACTAATCAACCATGCAACTAAACCATTTCGTGTTTGGGCTCGTTTGATTCGTCTCAACAAGATCTTTGACACAAGATAGTACTCAGGGTCTGATGATGGAGCTGGAAGGTGGTCACCGGTACCAATCAACCATGCAACTAAACCACTTCGTGTTTAGGCTCGTTTTATTCGTCTCAACAAGATCTTTGACACAAGATAGTACTCAGGGTCTGATGATGGAGCCGGAAGGTGGTCACCGGTACCAATCAACCATGCAACTAAACCACTTCGTGTTTGGGCTCGTTTGATTCGGCTCAACAAGATCTTTGACACTGAAGATACACAGGGTCTGATGATGGAGCTGGAAGGTGGCCACGGGTACCAGTCTATCCTGTAACTAAACCACTTCGTGTTTGGGCTCGTTTGATTTCTCTCAACAAGATCTTTGACACAAGACAGTACTCAGGGTCTGATGATGGAGCCGGAAGGTGGTCACCGGTACCAATCAACCATGCAACTAAACCACTGCGTGTTTAGGCTCGTTTTATTCGTCTCAACAAGATCTTTGACACAAGATAGTACTCAGGGTCTGATGATGGAGCCGGAAGGTGGTCACCGGTACCAATCAACCATGCAACTAAACCACTTCGTGTTTGGGCTCGTTTGATTCGGCTCAACAAGATCTTTGACTTAAGATAGTACTCAGGGTCTGATGATGGAGCCGAAAGGTGGTCACCAGTACCAATCAACCATGCAACTAAACCACTTCGTGTTTAGGCTCGTTTTATTCGTCTCAACAAGATCTTTGACACAAGATAGTACTCAGGGTCTGATGATGGAGCCGGAATGTGGTCACCGGTACTGGCGGTACTAAGCAACCATGCAACTAAACCATTTCGTGTTTGGGCTCGTTTGATTCATCTCAACAAGATCTTTGACACAAGATAGTACTCAGGGTCTGATGATGGAGCCGGAATGTGGTCACCGGTACTAATCAACCATGCAACTAAACCATTTCGTGTTTGGGCTCGTTTGATTCGTCTCAACAAGATCTTTGACACAAGATAGTACTCAGGGTCTGATGATGGAGCCGGAAGGTGGTCACCAGTACCAATCAACCATGCAACTAAACCACTTCGTGTTTAGGCTCGTTTTATTCGTCTCAACAAGATCTTTGACACTGAAGATACACAGGGTCTGATGATGGAGCTGGAAGGTGGCCACGGGTACCAGTCTATCCTGTAACTAAACCACTTCGTGTTTGGGCTCGTTTGATTTCTCTCAACAAGATCTTTGACACAAGACAGTACTCAGGGTCTGATGATGGAGCCGGAAGGTGGTCACCGGTACCAATCAACCATGCAACTAAACCACTGCGTGTTTAGGCTCGTTTTATTCGTCTCAACAAGATCTTTGACACAAGATAGTACTCAGGGTCTGATGATGGAGCCGGAAGGTGGTCACCGGTACCAATCAACCATGCAACTAAACCACTTCGTGTTTGGGCTCGTTTGATTCGGCTCAACAAGATCTTTGACTTAAGATAGTACTCAGGGTCTGATGATGGAGCCGGAAGGTGGTCACCAGTACCAATCAACCATGCAACTAAACCACTTCGTGTTTAGGCTCGTTTTATTCGTCTCAACAAGATCTTTGACACAAGATAGTACTCAGGGTCTGATGATGGAGCCGGAATGTGGTCACCGGTACTGGCGGTACTAAGCAACCATGCAACTAAACCATTTCGTGTTTGGGCTCGTTTGATTCATCTCAACAAGATCTTTGACACAAGATAGTACTCAGGGTCTGATGATGGAGCCGGAATGTGGTCACCGGTACTAATCAACCATGCAACTAAACCATTTCGTGTTTGGGCTCGTTTGATTCGTCTCAACAAGATCTTTGACACAAGATAGTACTCAGGGTCTGATGATGGAGCCGGAAGGTGGTCACCAGTACCAATCAACCATGCAACTAAACCACTTCGTGTTTAGGCTCGTTTTATTCGTCTCAACAAGATCTTTGACACTGAAGATACACAGGGTCTGATGATGGAGCTGGAAGGTGGCCACGGGTACCAGTCTATCCTGTAACTAAACCACTTCGTGTTTGGGCTCGTTTGATTTCTCTCAACAAGATCTTTGACACAAGACAGTACTCAGGGTCTGATGATGGAGCCGGAAGGTGGTCACCGGTACCAATCAACCATGCAACTAAACCACTGCGTGTTCAGGCTCTTTATATTCGTCTCAACAAGATCTTTGACACAAGATAGTACTCAGGGTCTGATGATGGAGCCGGAAGGTGGTCACCAGTACCAATCAACCATGCAACTAAACCACTTCGTGTTTAGGATCGTCTTATTCGTCTCAACAAGATCTTTGATACTGAAGATACACAGGGTCAGGGTCAGATACAAAGAATGTCACTAAAATGTCCCAAAACAGGACACCTTTCAATATTGCAGTTGAAAAAATGTTTAGAAACCTCTGTTTACCTCAGATATCGATTTTAAACGCAATCGGGTAATTTCTAGAAATGTCCCAAAAAAGGACATCTCTCAATATTTCCCTCGGAAACAAGTTTCGAAACCTTTGAGCACCTCAGATATCGATTTTGAACGCTATCGGTTAATTTCAAGGAAAGTCCCGAAAATGTTCCAAAAACGACATCCTTCATATAGCCATCGGAAACATGTTTCGGAACCTTTGGTAAACTCAGACACCGCTTTTGAACGCATTTGGTCAGTTTCACAAAAATGGCCTAAATAAAAAGGACATTAGGTAGGTACATACAAAGTAATCGTCAATCCGAATTGACGATTGAGGATTGACCGATCAATTCGAATTAACGATTAGTAATCGTCAATCTTCAATCAGTAGATTTAGAATTAGTTTCGTCAATCGTCAATTCGAATTGATCGGTCAATTCTCAATCGTCAATTCGAATTGATTTTTTGCCAACACTGCTATCATGTAACTGAACCACTTCATGTTTGGGCTCGTTTGATTCCTCTCAACAAGACCTTGGACACAAGTTAGTACTCAGGGTCTGATGATGGAGCTGGACTGTGGCCACGGGTACCAGTCTACCATGTAACTGAACCACTTCGTGTTTGGGCTCGTTTGATTCGTCGCAACAAGATCTTTGACACAAGATACTACTCAGGGTCTGATGATGGAGCTCGAAGGTCGCGACGGGTACCAGTCTATCACATAACTGAACCACTTCTTGTTTTGGCTTCGTGTTTGGTTTATCACCTAGTGTTAAAGATCTTGTTGAGACGAATCAAACGAGCCTAAACACGAAGTGGTTTAGTTGCATGGTTGATTGGTACCGGTGACCACCTTCCAGCTCCATCATCAGACTCTGAGTATCACCTAGTGTCAAAGATCTTGTTGAGACTAGTCAAACGAGCCTAAACATGAAGTGGTTTAGTTGCATGGTTGATTGGTACCGGTAACCAACTTCCAGCTCCATCATCAGACTCTGAGTATCACCTATATAGTGTCAAAGATCTTGTTGAGATGAATAAAACGAGCCTAAACACGATGTGGTTTAGTTGTATGGTTGATTGGTAATGGTGACCACCTTCCAGCTCCATCATCAGGCCCTGAGTACTGTCTTGTGTCAAAGATCTTGTTGAGACGAATCAAACGAGCCCAAACACGAAGTGGTTTAGTTACATGATAGACTGGTACCCGTGGCCACCTTCCAGCTCCATCGTCAGACCCTGTGTATCTTCAGTTTCTTGTAACTTGTTTCTTGTAAATAAGCGAGTACCTATAATTTCTTTCGAGTAATACACGTTCATAAGTACGAGTATGGGGCTATTCATAAATTACGTCGTTTCAAATGGGAGGAGGGGGGGAGGGGGTCTGGACATCGGATGATGGTAGCATGACGTAGGAGGAAACAGAGTCATCCGAAGCATGATTTTTGGATGATTTGAGAGATGGGGGGGGTCAAAAATAGATGACGTAATTTATGAACAGCCCCTATGTACATTTGCACTGCATTTAGTATTTTCGTACTTACCAAATAACAGTTTTAGGACTTTATAAGTTAAGTACAGTTAGTGTTGTTATGGTTGATTTCAATATGCTTCGCGAAGGATCAAGAATGTTTAATCCATCATGGTAGTGCGAGTGTGGTAGAAGGGATCGGAATACTGAGCTCGCACGGCCTGCCGCAGCGCGTAAAATACCTAAACTCGCTCAACCCCGAAATGTAATAGCACTCTTAAACGGGATAATACTTTATTTAATCCTTTTTTAAATCTGCTTTACTTTTTTTTAAGATGAATTTTATAGTACCTATCTATGATATAAAAATTAGATCTTAAACAAATTCAGTCATGTGCGCTCACAAAATAGGTAGGTACCTATAGCTATATTATAGGTAAAAGTAGGTACCTGCTAGGCTAATACTAACAACATTGTCGTTATGAAATAAACGCTTATTTCGGTTCGCCTTCGCCAAAACATCCGCTGTACTTCTACGAATCGCTTTAGTATTGTAGGTACTTATTGTAAAGATGTAACGAAGCTTAAAATAGGTACTTACTTAATATCTCAGGGTGAATAAAACATTTAAATAGACAAACAAAAAAACTGTTTACATCTATCTTAAGTAAGGCTTGTAAAGATATTCCTAAAATATAGACAAGATAAATGCAATAAATGCGTGCATGGAAGAAGAAGAAACAGCAAAACGCACTGTAAAGAGGTAGAAGTATAGTATGAATAATCTCAGGTGAATTTTTCGGGCTCGGACCCTAATCTGTTAAACAAAAGATATTGTTTCCTTTATGCAGTAGTTACAATGCTTACTGCTAATAGCCCCGACGTAAGTAACGGGAACAAACCCATTTAAAAAGCAAATTTACCATTCTAATTATATGGTTCAAATTTTTGAATCAGCCCATTCGGAGATAACACGTTTTTGCTATCTCAAAAAACAAGACCACCCTAATTGTTCGCTGAACAAGCTGTCATATGAATTAGATCCTTAATACTATCACGATAGTTGCTTTTTAAACGACATGGTTGTTTTGGCACGAGCTGTAGAACGCTCTTAAAAGAAACAAAGGCTTTTGTTTAACGGCGGATTAGCACCCGAACTCGAAAAAATCATCTGAGATAATTCATACTATATACAGGAATCAACACCCGGGACTCCGTGCACACTGAAGGAGGCAGTTAGCAACCTGAAGACACTGGTAGGTTTCATGGAGGAGCTGGGGTGGCTAGAATAGCGCTACCTCGTTTTCACGCAAAATAGGCACAAATGGTTGTCGATTTGCGGAAAATGCCCAGTGTAACTAACTACATAACTAAACAAGATATAGATAGGATTCTTATACTTATACTGGGCGGGTACCTAATGATTCTCCGAGAAACTTTTAGCACATCATCTATTCGCCGACAACGATTCGCCGAACATCGTTTCGCAGAGTCATTTATTTGTCAGTGTAACTTTTGGTCGACTAACGTTACGTAGACTCTTGGTTCACATACCGTTCAGTTCGCTTCTGTATAAATTAGCAGTAACTATTATTGGACGATTTCCATTTAGCAGAGTAATCGTTACGTTTAAGCAATGTTTAGTCGAATAACGTTTCACATTTTACATATAAGTCGTTATTTTGGAAAAAAGACTTCTTGCAAAAATAAAACAAACCCACATCGAAAAGGATACAATAAAATATTATCCTTTTTTAAGTAAATTATGGTTCATAAAAATTGTTAAATTTATTATATTTATATGGTTTAGCTTTGTTTTTTTTCTATAGATTTTTATTTCACAGAAAAAATACCAAGTATTTCAAATGGTTATGGTTCACCAAAAAATTTAAACATTGGTTTAGTTTCAAGGACAATTTGTTCATGTAATTTCATTTCACAGAATCATGGACCAGTAGAAAAGTTACATCTTATAAATATGGTTTTTACCAAAATTTAAGATACAGAATAGTCATATCATCGAATTTTATTTATTGAGTCGTTAATTTAACGCAATCTGCTTTTCTGGAAAGAATTAATTTTTTAGGGGTAGCTAACCTAACCTAACCCACTTTTCCAGCAACGATGAATGTAACCTTTTGAGCTAATAAACTTTATCTTATCTTATCTTACGATTAGTTTTCTTAGGGTTGCAGCTCTAAACTAACCTCAACGGGTTTTTTAGCAATTTTAATGAATACTACGAGTATGTGAAAGTTAATTTAGTAAAATAATAAATTAAAGAGAAGTTTTTCTAGTCAATATTAATGCCAAATGAACATTTGACCTATTGTGTTTCGACCAATGGTTTTTCGGGTAATTATGACAGTTACTAAATGATAATTCTACGAATAGTAAATATGGGTATCAATGTTCTGCTTATTGACTACTCTCGCAAACGACTATTATGCGTAATGAGATTCGGCGAATCGTTACTCTGCCAAACAACCCGTCAGCGAATCGTTGTCGGCGAAACAAAAATCGGCGTAATTTTTTTCGGAATATCAATAGGGCACCATACTGGGCACTATAGTTTCATAGAATATTTCCATACACGGCGGGAAGAAGTTGATAACTCGAGATATAAAAAATTTGAACTTAAAACAAGTTACTATGAGGTTCAACATTCTTCAATGTTCATGTAAAATTAGCATAAGTATCCTCTAGCTAGCCCCACAGAAGGCTATAAAAAGCGCCCATTCCATTATATTTTGAATCTTTATTTTAACAGTAAAGGCACCAGTGCTCAGCCATGCACCAGTAGTCAGCCTTTCTTGCCTATTTTTGGCTGTAAATAATAAAGTTTTTCTAATTTTCCTGTGAAAACTAGGTAATATTATAGATTGATAAGCTATTCATTGAAAAATACCTTAATTTTTAAACGAATACTCTACGATGATCCACAAAAAAAATTCAAAGTGGTGGTGTCTTCTGACATGAAAGGTTAAGAGATATGCGCCATTTTCTTTGGAATGTCACATGGTATTTTGATAAGACGATAGCAGCCGATTTGTGATTTATTTTTAAAAGAATATGGACTGCTTCACCTAATTAATACCTAAACTATCTGAAAAACGTAAAAGATTAATATTAATCCATGTGGAAGTAAAATTTTTATGGCGGCTGACTATTGGAAACTACTTTTTTGTACAAAATTCAATAGTCGGCCTCCCCTGGCTGAGTACTGGGTTTGAAGCAGTAATTTTAAAAAGGTCGTAAACCCAGAAGTCAGCCGGGGGAGGCTGACCATAGGATTTAGGATTTGTTATTATTTTAAAATGAAGTGTAAGTCGTTATATCAAGCCCCTTTAAAAAATTACGTTATTATGAATTTATTTGATTGAAATACATTAAATACCCAGTAGTCAGCCTGTGGCTGACCACTGGACAGTAAGCTCACTCTATTTGAACCCACTAATCAGCCATTAGAATGGGATGGCTGGGCACTGGGTACCTAAAGGCTGTGTATTGGTATACAGGAGGCTGATTACTGGCAAAAATGCCCTTTTATTATATTCAATTAAATATTTCCGAAAGTTGAATTCAATTAAGTTTTATTCTTTACAAAAATTAAACTTTATTAAATTCTTGAACAGAAAAAATATTGATAATACCTATTGGTCCATAAGTGTGCAAATTATACGATCTTGAACATAGAAATTTCGTTATAAGGCTGACTACTGGTGCTTTTACCCTATCAAAATTGCCTTTAATCTTTATTCTTTGTTTAAACAGACACAACCGACACAAGTAAAGTTTACAGTTATGCCAAGTCACTTATACGTTACAAGTCACATATACTGTTAATAGACCTACAGTTAATGTATAAATAATTACTTTTACTAGTTAATAATTTAATAACTAGAAGTCATTAATTTGTCTAGGCGCGTTTTAACTTAACGAGGATATAAATTTATTATAAAATTGATACAAGCAGCATTTCGGTCTTAAACTGTGGTCTTCATTTACAGCCCCAATATAGCACTGAATAAAATTTTAAATAACTTCCCAATACATAAGTATATGTATAAAAATATTTACCAAGTCTTTTTGAGGAGCCATGGTTAGGTACGTCTAGTCGTCTAGGTACGTAACTACGTAGGTTACACGGTAGGAAAATCTAATATTCAAAGTACAGTTAAGTGTATTTTAAAATGTAAAATATAATACAATCCCGACACACACTTTGAATAGTTTGAATCTCGTTGTTAGTACGGGCTTCTACACAAAAATGACATGCCAGGGGGAATTAACCGCGCACAGACAATAAAAATACGATGGTTGTCTATGGCACTTAAGCCACGAACAGACGTCCGGATTTTCTTGATTAAGGGGTTCACACACCTTGCAACAAACGTCATGCGATTATTGACATCTCGGCTTCGAGCAACACGGAAGGGAGGCGGCATTCGCACTATTTCCCCTCTGCCGAGGTACAAGATTAGCGCGTCAATCTAATCTAGCGCGGGTAATAAAACTAGTTGCACTTGGATTTTTCACTAGACCGAGTCCAGACGCGCGCGTGGACACTGCTGCACAAAAATGCCTGTTTGTCGGTTTTTTGTTATAAAAAGAGGTCGGGGACATCAAATTTATAAAAAAGAAAGTGTTACATTTCACACGTAATATTTTTTTTTACATATCATACGTTAAATTACATTTAAATACAATTATTATATTTTAGTCTCAAGTAATTGTTGGATTTATCGATTTTGCTCGCTCAGTACAAATTGCGGATCGGTCGAGCGACAAATCCGACTTCACATCTCTCAGAATACAATGACATACTTCAACGAAAATGTGTTAGTGTGCGTGTTGTGACACTAGTCACTCGTCCGTACACAAAAAGAGATCGAGGTTTGCAAGATTTGTTTTTGACGTGTGTTATTTTCTATGTATTTGTGTCGTCATTACAGATTGGATTTTGTATGTAAGTGTGTGAGAAATGCGACTGTGTGCACCTTTCCCCCCGCAAAAAATGGCAGAAAGATTTGTACGGCGAGATATCGCTTGGGCCCCTCCCTTCCGACGTGTCGGAAGCCGGTGTTGCTCGAAGCATCTCGGCATTTGGTCGGTCGATTGAATTTGTAGCCTCTATACTGCTATAGGCCTCGTGCATGAACTATAGGGGGCATAGAGGAGCCGACAGATTTTTGGCGCGAGGCGTAAATGTGTCGTTTTTGCTTCCGATGTAGCCCAAAAGATGGCAGAACCTACGCACAAGGAAACGTACCGACGAAAACGGTAGATGGTAGCACTTGCTTTGGCAATATGGGCAATGTAGTACACGTGCATCATATGTTTCCGATTCAGGTCACAAGATGGCAGACCAGTATAGTATAGTAGTATAGGCTGCAACATAATTAACAAATTGAAACAAATGTATGTTTTTCTTTCCCGTCATGGACACCATTTCTTTTAAAACAGACAGAAATTAATGAAACGTCAAACTCGGGTTTGTTTGTCAGTTTGGCGCCCTATCAAGTTGGTGCATGATCACTTCGATCTTGGACTATAGTTAAAGTCGAAAACTATAAGGGCCAGTTGCACCAACCACATTTGACAGACTGATCAAAGTCAGCGGCGGCGCGCCCCAGCGCTTTACTATGAAATTTTCCATACATCAAAATTTAGCGAACTCTTTAACGATACGAACAGTTTGGTGCAACCGACCCTAAGTAAAGTAGTCTGTCTAAGCTAACTCTGCACAGAAACAGTGTGTGGCAGTTCCATTATAAAAAGAGGGCCTACCGCGAACCACGTTTGACTTGTTGCCTCTCTGTCGCACTTGTAAATTCGTAATTAAGTGTGACACGGCAACACATCGAAAGTGGTTCGCGGTAGGGTAGGCCCTCAGTAATAGTTTCATAGTAATTTTGTCCTTTATGTTCCCATCATGGTATAATACTCCGCCTGGTACTCTCTTCCGACCACGTGACTGACACAAGCCTACGTCATCATGCGACAGCGCTACATATAATAATAGTATGCAATAGCGCTATACAAAGTGGCAATGTTATTGTGACGTAGGTTTGTGTCACTCTGGTAAGAGAAGACCATGTTTTATTAGACTATGGTTCCCACCCTTCCCCAATACATCTTTGCCTTCCCCACTTTATAGGATGCAAAGGCGGTTCTGGCCCTACCGCGAAACACGAAAATTGAAATTACGTTATTTGCCTCTCTATCGCTCGAATACGCAAGAGTGATAGAGAGGCAGATAACAGCATTTCGATGTTCGTGTTTCGCGGTAGGCCCTCTGAGAAGGCTTTTAAACCAAGAAAAGTCTGCAGCGAATATGATAGCCCAAGCGGTGCAAATGTTATTTCAAACTTCTATGAAATTATGACGTATAAATAACACATGCACTGCGTGGGCTATCAAAATCGCTGCAGGCTTTTCTTGGTCTAACTTTAGTTCTCTTGGTCTGACTCTGTAGGGGAACTCTTAATTTTATAAACAAGGAAAAGTATTGTTTAAATTGTTTTAATGGTCGGTGACGTGCCGAGTGTGAAGTTATTCCCCTTTTTATGCTAATATTATTCAGGTAGTGCGCGTTCGCGTTCTACACGTAAAGAAGTTAACGTTACGTCACGTAAATAATGTAAAAAAAACTCTGTTTCCGAGTATTTAAACTCTATGCTTATCCGAACATGTTCGCTATAGTTTTCGTTGAAAGCTTACTTACTTTCATGATTTTATTCTAATTTTTCATTTTATTTTTTCCAAAGATATTCACTTTATAAAACCATAACGAAGTTCTTCTAGAATACGTACACCTAATCTTTTTGATATACCCATTCAACCACACCATAAGGTGAAAGTGAAAAATAAAATCTTCCCTACCTTATATGTCCCTAAATTTTTTTTATTAGTTTATCACTTTATCAGCGTGATTGACTTACATAATATGTACCTACCCACGGAAAATTTTAGACTTATATACCCATGCAAATTAACGGTAGGTAGGTACGGTAGTGCATGAGCTAAGCGCGGAATGGACAGACAGATAAAACGGACATGGCAAAACTTTACTCGTAAGAGTTCCTAGTTGTCTAAGGAACCCAGAAAAGGCTTCAGTAATCTTTCAACGCGAATTCCTACTTATTTCTTCACACATGGCCAAGAAAGTTTATTTTTCAATATTAAACAATCCTGAGCAAACAACTGATGACAATGGAGACAGACGGAATATCACTAAACAAACTATAGGTACCTATACGTCGCAACTTTAATCACTATTTTATTTAGATTTATTTTCTTTCCTTAGCAACATCCAACTAACACCTATCCAAATATCGGATGACAATGGAGACGGACACGGAATATCACTAAACAAACTATAAAACTCGCATAATTTGCAAACAGAGAACATTCGCAGTCTACCTAGTACCTACCCAACACACCGGTAGTAAAAATTATAATACAACATGAAATATATCTGTGTGTTGATGTGTTCTCTGGTGGCTGTAGTCTGCGTTGCTGGACAAGGGTTTCCGACAAGTAAGTTCTTAATTTAAAAAAAATATTTTTACTTTATTGTATTAAGGATGACTCACGCTAGATCGCGATCGGGCCGGACCGGAGCTTCCGGCTCTTCGTTTTCTATGGAAACCATGTGATCACCGATCATTCGTCATAGAAAATCGGTAGCCCGATTCTCTTTTTTCTCTACGATGATTATTATTATGTAGGTAATTAAATAAAGCAAGAGTAAACAATCAATTGCCTTCCCTATAAGTTAAGGATGACTCACGTTAGACCGGGCCGGAGCTTCCCGTGCTTACTTTTCTATGACATGACAGCTAGGTGATCAAGTGATGCTTTCCATAGAAAACGATGCGCAGGAAGCTCCGGCCCGGACACGGCCCGGCCTAACGCGAGGCATCCTTTATTGTTTTTAAACGAACGACACGAAAACCAACGTCCCTTTTCCTTAAAACAACTTCAAACAACGCATATGCATATCCTACGTCCGAATGTGTCAAATTACAGAGGCTTAACCCATCAGCCGGCCTAGCCAATGTTACAATCGCTATCGCTTCGACATCGAAAAGCATTATGTCTCTCTATCACTCTTCCATATTAGCGCGACAGTAACAGTTGCGTTTCGATCGCTACGGAGCGTAAGCGATTGGCATCTTGGCTACGCGGCCTGAATACATTTACTAAGAAAATTAAAATCAAACTTTTTTCCAGAGCCGTGCCCCCCAGGCGAGCATTCAGTCCTCTACTGTCCACGAAAAGCCGAACCGGACTGCCGCAACCCTCAAGTGCACGACTTAGGTCGCCCGGCCGCGTGTGACATCCCCGACTGCTTCTGCAATGCTCCCACTGTTAGAAATTTGGCCACTGGCAAATGTGTGCTTCGTGCTGACTGCCCGAAAAATGTGCCTCAGTAGTGCCTAGTTTCGTTCATCATTATCATCATAACTTAAGAGCTTTGCTCTTGTCGGTGGAGTAATCGCCACTAATTTCTTTCTTGTGCCAGTCTTTTAATTTCCTCATAGGATGTATTATTTTTTATTCGACTGTGAAAAGTAATTCTAGGTCTCCCTCCTTCTCTTGTCTTCTCTTGTGTTCTGTTGTTCTAATGTCTTTCATCATCATCATCATCTCAGTCATAAGACGTCCACTGCTGAACATAGGCCTCCCCCTTGGACCTCCATACGTGCCGGTTGGAAGCGACCCGCATCCAGCGTCTTCCGGCGACCTTAACAAGGTCGTCTGTCCATCTTGGACAGGTCTTTATGATGAGAAAATAAATAATGAAGTTGCCTATTAGTATGTTTTTTTTATATCCCTACTTTAAGCGATCAAAATACATACAAGACGAACAGTAGCGTTCAAATTCAAACGCTAGAAAATATACGGCAAATCAAATGAGCCGTGGCAAAATGCCGGGATAATGCGAGGAAGATGATAGCTGGTTTATGCCACAAAAAAATAGACTCGCTCTATATCAAACTCACTGCAGAGTTAACTTAGACTGATTCTAAAAGTGATCAAATAGATGATCCTCTGTCCTTAACCGAGGGTTATTTGACCGTCAATAATAACGATAATACAATCTGGGAATTATTTATTATTATGACGTATGTCCAGCTGAATGTGGTAAACGTTTATGACTGGTTATTCCTTATTGACTTCTAACGTTACCATTTATAATTGCTATTCTATTAGATAAGGATTAGCAAGTGTCACCTTGTGTTGACCCCTAATGCGTGTTCGCATTATACATTTTACTCGTTACTTGACAGCATACCTACCATGGTATAATAATATACTCCGCCTGGTACTCTCTTCCCGTCTTTTCTAGGTCACCTGACTGACACAAGCCTACGTCATCATGCGACAGCGCTATATGATAATATGCGATAGCGCTATATATAGCGGCCATGTTATTGTGACGTAGGCTTGTGTCACTCTGGGAAGAGAAGACCATGTTTTATTAGACTATGGTACCTACAGATTTAAGGATGACTCACGTGACCCTAGATCGGACCGGGCCTTCCGGCGCCTCGTTTTCTATGGAAAGCACCACGTGATCACCCATCAGCCTTCATAGAAAATGACGTGTTGGACGCCTCGTCACAGTATTGATAGGTATACCTAACCAGTCCCATCAGAAATAGGTCGGGAATCGAGGGCGTATCATACCTTCGACCTTGCGAGGACCTTCAATCTTGGATAACGACGGCCTTCAATGAAATACTATATTCAACTCACAGTCTTTACTGGACAAGACTCGTTTCAAATCAAAGCACACGTAACGTTTCTTATCTTAAAGCAAACCAGTGGATTTGACCCAGGAACCGCCACATACGTCATCTTATCCCGTTAGTTCTCATCGTGTTCTCTTGAAGAATGATTGACAGCATAACTTCAATTGTTCTGGACTTCAATTGTTTTTACAGCGCACTTTATGACGCCTTGGCAGAAGCGTCGATCGCCACTCAGGTGTACGTAACACCCTAGTTTGCTCTATTTGTCAAAGGCTGCGTGATTAAACGCCTCTTAAAGGCGATAGATGGCAGATGGCACAATTCAGCCGTTCGCCGACATATACATATAGGCTTCAGTCTGTTCCGTGTGTGACCTCCCCTCTCTCTCTCTTCTCTTCTCTCTCCTCTTATCGAACGACCCAAGTATCGCTGGTCCGACATGATGAAGGCGGATCTGCGCGAACTTCAAGTCAACAATTGGAGAGAGGTCTCACCGAGAAAAGTGGCGCTGTCTTGTGTCAGAGGCCAAGTCTCATTTTGGGTCGCTGAGCCAACGGACTGAGTGTGTATGAGTGTGAGTACATGACTTACTTAAAACTCAGTATGACAATGGAAACATACCCTGAAGTCTACCACAATCTACTATAAAACTCGCACGGCTTGTATACAGTGATCATTCTGTTCAGAGATCTTACTAAGGAGTACAGATAGGACAGACAGACAGTCAAACAAGATGAAATACACCTGTGTTCTCCTGTGTGACTTTGACCCACCTTATGACATATAATCTCCTTTGTCTTCTAGATATTGTTTATGATATTGACATACGTGTTTTAGAAACCTAATGTCTATCCTATGTCTAATTTATCTTATGCATACTTCTAGTTAATTAAAGCCAATTTCCTTTGGTATTTCGTTTCTATGTATCAATTTAATTAACTAGAAAAATAATGACGGATCCGAAGAAAGAATCAGATGATACGTCATCGCATTTATTATCCAGATATCTTCGACCGGAACGGTTTGACGTTGAACCTACGGCCCCCGCGGCTGGAGATAAGTGGTTGCATTGGCTATATACCTTCACTAGCTTTCTCACCGAACATACTTCCACCGATGCCACGGATGATACTATAAAATTAAAACTGCTAGCGAACCATTTGTCATCTAATATTTTCATCATCATCAAAGACTGTCAAACCTATGAATCTGCTATTGCTCTCTTAGACAAAACTTTCGTGAAACCCCAAAACGAAATATTGGCTCGCCATGTCCTCGGGACGAGAAAACAAAAGCAAGACGAAAGTATTTCTGAATATTGCCGCGCCTTGCATCTTCTGGCGCAAAAGTGCAATTTCAAGTCCGTTTCAGCTGAAGAACATAAAGAACAAGCTGTACGATGCGCCTTTATATTTGGAAATTAAACGAACTTACCTGTAAGTGAAGTTCTATTTCAATTATATTAGCTGCACAAATTTCGAAATGATAATAACTATGTAGTACGCCGTACTCATACAGCTTCTGGCCATGGTATTTAGAGTATAAAGTTAAAATTTCTCAACGAGAATTTTAAAATTTTTATAATATTTCTGAACGCACTGTCTGCGCGGGCGCGCGCACGACGCTGCTACCAAGTCTACCAACCTCATTTAGTTTAGAGTAACAAGCCAAGTTATAACACTATTCACTGCCAGTGACAGCTAGGCGGGCTCTCTGTTCTTAAGCGCTTGTCACTACAAGGCGGAAAAACACATGTTATCGCATATACACATAGCTTCGCCAGCAGCACGCGCTGGCAGTGAATATGTCAGCAGATGTGACAGCTTGGCTCACAACTCAGCAAAGCCAATATTATCTTAAACTTTGACAGGGATTTTTACACTATTAGAATCCCTGGTTGTCTCAGGACAACGCGGGTAGTGGGCGGGATGGGTTATCATTTCGAAATTTGTGCAGCTAATATAATTGAAATAGAACTTCACTTACAGGTAAGTTCGTTTAATTTCCAATTATTATTACGCTGCACAAATTTCTTCAATGATAATAACTATGTAGATGTTTAGAGATATTTAAAGTTTATTTTTGGCTTTGCATTACAATCAATAATTAGCAAACCATTGCTTTACTTAAAACGTAACTGTTTAGGTATCATCAACCATGTATTTAGGTAACTCTTATAACTATCTCAAGAGATCCAGTGAGATCAACATTTACTAAACTTGACTCTCATAATTATAGTCAAATGAAACAAAAGATAATTTGTTCCTTCTTAATACTCAATTAGTACTATTTAAAAAACTTAAATTTGTATAAAACTACAACAATTAGCAGAGACAGCATGGGCTGTTCTAACAAAATCAACAACTATAGCAACACATGACGGTGCGTTGCTGCTTAAGACATATGACAATTTTGAATACTTATTTCTAATTAATCAGAAACTAAGGATCTTGCAAAATCAATATTTGGCGCTATGGGCCTATTATAAAATTTAGCAAAAACTTTGGAAGTGCCACTCCAACCTGCTGTTTTTCTAATTACATCGATATTCACTCCCAAACGATCTGCGGCTGACACCGATGCATGGCGAGTTGAATGGGAGGCGAAAATGGAGGTATCAATACCACTATCTTTTAGCATATTCTTAATCCATCTACTAATTGTTTGGGAAGTGATCTCTTTATGGGGTTTTTTGAAGGCGATAAATAATCGCTCACAACCACCACGAATATCCTTCGTCATGTTAATATAGTCTAACAATGCTTGACCTGGGCAAATATCAGGTTTTTCTTTGAAAAAAGGTAAAGATAGCACGGGTTGATATGAACCCGCTCTGGAAGTTTTGATCAAGTCTGAAATTTTGATAAGAATTTTATCAGAATAATGGTAGATGTTTGATAATTTTATCAAAGACAGGGTTTGCACTCTGTGTGCAGTAACAATAGCTAATAGAGTTACTAATTTTTTGCTTAAATTTTCCAAAGACAGATTTTTATTAGGTGACATTTTTGACAAATGATTCAATACTAATTGAGGATCCCAGGTTACACTATATTTAGGTTGTGGCGGGTTTAATCGAAAAACGCCCTTCATAAATCGTTTCACCCTATCATCTGACGAGATCTTATTTCCTAATAGAAGCACCAGGGCAGATTTACAACTATTGATACTTCCATACCCGGCTCCATCACTACACAATTCTGTTAAAAAAGCAAGCACTTCCGGAATAGAAGCCTTAAAATAATCAATATGATTTGTTCCACAATACATATACCAGCGTTTCAAGTACGTGTCATACTGCTTGACGGTGTTGGGCGCAAGGGATTCCAACATAATTTCGGCCGCACCAGACGACACGCCCCTCATAGATAGCGCTTTCCGGATAGCACCGCGGCAACCAGGATAAGACGCCGTTGAAACCGCTGGTTGCTGGAATAACATTTAAATAAATGAGTGCTAGGGCCTAATTCTATACATCTTGTTTTGACCAGTTTTGTAAAAATAGGGTACCACACCTGAGCTTGCCATTTAGGTACAATAACAATGCCTTCTGATTTTTCTAAAATAATTTTTTGCAATACCTTAGGTATCAGCGCAAATGGGGGGGAAAGCGTAGAAAAAATAAGGTGTCCATGAAATTGTGAAAGCATCTATTTGGAAAGCATCAGGGTCCCTTGTCCAGGATACATAGCGCTCACATTTTTTATTTGCGCGACTAGCAAACAAGTCTATATCTGGAATTCCAAAATACTGCAGAACGATTTCAAAATATTCATTGTTTAATTCACATTCAATTTCCGAATAAGCCTTTCTAGATTCCTTATCAGCTATGACATTGAGTTCTGATTGAATATAGGAGGCAAATATTGTGATGTGTCTCTTTTCACACCATTGCCATATTTGCCTCGCAATTGAATTAAGGTGTAAAAAACGTGTTCCCCCTAGGCGGTTAATGTATGAGATAGCTGTGGTGTTGTCTATTCTTAAAAGTATCTCACAATCGGTTAGATCAGAACAAAAAATCTTTAAACATAAAAATGCCGCCATAAGCTCCAGATAATTTATGTGATGTTTTCTCTCATCATCATTCCATAACCCAGCGGCCGTCTCATCTCCACATGAACCGCCCCAGCCTGTCAATGAACTATCACTATAAATTTCTTTGCTAAAATTATTACACTTTATTTTACATTTTGCCTTATTTATTGTTTTTAACCACCATTTTAAATCATTTTTCACACTAAGTGATATAGGCATATTGCAATCATAATTGTCATTATGTTTCTGTAAGTATTTATATTTTTGTCTTTCCAGTTCTTTAGTATACATATAACCATATTCAGTAGCAGGACAAATAGAGACAAGTAAACCAGTTAAATGTGCAAGGTCCCTAATATAACAATTTTTCAATTTAATAAATGACTTAATCTCTTGTTCAACTTTGGACTTTTTCTCATCAGGTAAGGAAAGTTGCCAATTTTTTGAATCCAATATGAAACCCAGATATTTGACAGTTCTTTGGGGTACCAGGGAGCTTTTGTCATAGTTTACTTTTAGTCCAAGATAGTTAATGGTATCAAGTGTAACTTGTATACTATTTAAACATTCATTATAAGTGCTTCCTACAATAAATATGTCATCTAAATAATTACTCAGTATGTGACCTTTGGATCTTAGATGTTTCATGACAGGTCTGAGTAGCTTAGTATATACATAAGGAGAAACATTTAGTCCAAATGGTAAGACCTGAAACTGAAATATTTCAGTTTTCCACATAAAACGTAGGTATTTTCTATAATCAGGGTGTATAGGTATTAAGAAAAAAGCATCTTGGAGATCTAAAGTGCTCATAAAGCAATTTGGTGTCATTAGCTTTATTGCAGTTCTGATGTCTTCTAATTTGAAGTGTTCAGTTGCAATAAATTCGTTAAGATTTTTTAAATTTAAAATAAATCTGTACTCTCCATTAGGTTTTGGCACGCAAAATATTTTTGACAGATATTGACCTTTACAAGGTGAACATTTTACAATAGCGCCTTTTATTAACAGCTCAGAAACAAGTTTATCTAGTATTTGAGCTTCGAGATCAGGGAAGTGATCATTTTTTGGAATAACTGATTGAATTGGCCTAGATAAAAAAGGAATTTTATATCCTGATATCCAGGACAAGACCCTTTGGTCATTGGTGACATTTTGCCATTGCTCCAAAAAATATTTAAGTTGACCACAGTAACTCATACCAACCTGATCATTTAACGGCGGCTGTTGTAATGTCGGTGAGTGCGACGCTTCTGCTGATGGTGTGGCTTGGCAGAAGAAGTGTTGTTCGGTTTCCTGTGGTATTGCTTCTGATGACCTCGGGCTCTGGGTTTGTGTGTGTTGTTGGTCGGGCCTTTGAAGTTTAAATTACTGGGTTGTATCTTCTTCGGTCTTTTTGTGTTTTTTAGGTCTTTGCTAGATTGTTCAATCGCTTTAGAAGCCTTTAATTTTTCAGCTAAGTTTTCTCCGAAAAGCCACTGGTCTACCTCACAATCTCGTAAAGTGTCGCGTGCGGTTTTGTTTTCAAGACCCGATATTATGAACATCTTCCTTAGTTGGGATTCCCTGTGTTGGTAATCACACAAGAGACGGGCAGAGTCGCTCAGGAACATAATAACCTCCTCATTACCAGGTACCAAGCACAACTTGTTAAGGGCTAGACCAATCGCGGTCAGGGCACAAGAAACTTCATTCTGCTTCATTTCGATCGCCTTGTCCCTGTGAACAAGAGTCTCGCCCGCTGCAACTTGAGCCTCTAAATTCATTTTGGGGGCTCCAATAATTTTGCAGTTATCTGGAGCGGGATATTTTTTCATAATCTTGTCTCTGTCATCTTTATTCATACCTTTCTTAATTATATCTTGCCAACGAGAAGCAACCTGTCCAAGAAGGTTTGGACCAAATGCAACCTCTTCTGGTGCATCCCCGAGCAAGGCTAAGATGTTATCACTAATATCTTCAATTGCTGAAAAATGAATAAGCACTTTTTTCTTATCGGAATTTTGTACTAAATCTTCCTTCTCTGGCGCTGCTTTCTCCGGTTCACAAGAGAGATCGTCCGCAGTTTCTATAACTATTATGGGCGATCGAGATCTACTTTTTGATGCCGAACGAGATCTACTTCTCGGCGGCGGAGATAGGGATCTTGATGTAGACCTAGAATAGGTCCAAGATCGTGATCTCGATCTCGACCTGTAAGTATAACGCGGCCGGTCATATCGGCCATGTCGATGAGACGACGCCGCACTTGACCTTGAACGTGAACATATCCTTTCTTCTAATTTGTTCTCCCAATTTTGCAATTGGGTCGCTGTCTTCTTTTCTTCTCCGCATATTTTAAGGTAATTCTTTACGTTATTTATACAAAAAAACACTTTTTATGATAAAAGACGTAATTGACGTAATGACCATAAAGCTGCATGAAAACGACAATGAGGTTGGTAGACTTGGTAGCAGCGTCGTGCGCGCGCCCGCGCAGACAGTGCGTTCAGAAATATTATAAAAATTTTAAAATTCTCGTTGAGAAATTTTAACTTTATACTCTAAATACCATGGCCAGAAGCTGTATGAGTACGGCGTACTACATAGTTATTATCATTGAAGAAATTTGTGCAGCGTAATAATAACTGGTATTCTGTCGCCTAAAATACGGGAACGTTTGCTAGAAAAATCATCTCTGTCAATGGACGAAGCTTATAATCAGGCAGTAAGCCTCGAAACTGCCGAAAAGGACTCCGAAACCATGGGTGTTAACATTCCAAGTACTTTGAATGCCTTGCCAGTATTGCCTTCACAAGAAGCTACAAATTCTCACAATGCTGCTGTTCCTGCTGTCCCAGTACCTCAACCACCAATACGACGTTGTTTCTTTTGCGGTGGTAAGGTACATCAAAGAATAAAGTGTCCCGCTTTCCACGCTCACTGCCAACTATGTACCAAGAAGGGACACTTTGCATCAGTTTGCCGGTCTCGTGACTCTCCTTCCACGAGCAATGCCATCCCGAGCATACCATCTCAAGATTCCTACGAAAACGAATATTCTGCTGCAAGTCCGTCGAGCCTGCGAAAAGCTACGGTCGCCATAACTATCAACGACACTCGCGCCGACGCTCTGATTGACACCGGGAGCTCCAAGAGCTACATTGATAGAAATATAGCACAATTAATGAAATTACAACAATATCCGCACAAAGAAACGATTAATCTAGCATCTCTAAGCAACACGTCACAAGTAGAAAGCATTTGTTTTGCTACGCTCCAAATAGATAATCACACATATAAGCAACGCCTTCTACGTATAGTAACCAACCTATGCGCGGACGTTATCGTCGGCCATGATATACTCAAAACTCACTCGAAAATCGAGCTCGATTTCGGAGGGACCAGAGAACCCTTACATATTTGCGTAATGGAAGCATCAGTACCGCCAGCATCTGTCTTACACTTATCTGCTGATATTACGCCCATCGCTATTAAATCCAGACGTCACAACAAAGACGATGAAGAATTTATTCAAGCCGAGATATCTAAACTTTCAAAAGATGGGATTATCGAGCCGAGCGTCTCTCCTTGGCGCGCTCAGGTACTAGTTGCTGGAGGTGGGTCTCATCGAAAAAGAATGGTCGTCGACTACTCCAGAACTATCAATAAGTTCACATATCTAGATGCGTATCCTCTGCCACACATTGAGTCTATAGTTTCGAAAGTAGCGAAATTCAACCACTTTAGCCAGATTGATTTGAAGAGTGCATACCATCAAGTCCCTATTCTTGAAAGAGAGAAAATATATACCGCATTTGAAGCTTGTGGTAAACTATGGCAATTTAAACGTATTCCATTTGGCGTCACTAACGGAGTTGCCGCTTTTCAACGCACTCTCGAACACATAATTGGAAAAGAACATTTACAAGGCACCTTTACTTATCTTGATGACGTTACAGTCTGCGGTAAAAACAAAGAAGAGCACGATAAAAACTTACAACAATTCATGGCCGCTGCTAAGAAGTACAATCTCACACTAAACGAACAAAAATGTAATTTCAGCAAAAGTTCCATCAGCCTCCTTGGATATACTGTCAGGGACAACGTTATTGAACCAGATAAAGATCGACTGGAGCCTCTAATAAAACTACCGTTACCGCGCAATACTGCAGAATTGAAGAGAGCTCTAGGGCTATTTGCTCACTACGCTAAATGGGTCCATAACTTTTCGGAAAAGATTCAACCTTTGATTAACAATTCCAACTTCCCTTTAGACGCAAATGCTCAGCGTAGTTTTCAACTTCTTAAATCTGATATTAAAAAGGCAGCATTGGTTGCTATTGACGATAAAGAAACCTTGACGGTGGAGACTGATGCATCACGGCCTGGCCACGACATTGGTCTAAGGCGATCGGCGGCGGCGACCGGCGGTAAGTCGCAAAAACAATAACCCGGCGACGCATAATGCATGCCACGAGCCTTGTCGCTGAGCGGCAACGCGCGCGGCGTGCACCGGGCGACCGGCGGCGGCGGCGAGCGGGGAGGGGCGCGACTCGAACATTTGTATCGGGCAGCGCGGGCGATGCCACGACCAGTGTTGCCAGATGGTCACAAAAGTCACAATTTTCGTGAATTTTGGCCTTCTCGTGTGACATGTGCGTGACTTTCGATCATGAGGCAATTTTTGTGACTTTTTAAGCTAGTCGAATTTTGGACAAGTTGAATTCTGCAATTCGTATTATTTAGGAACGCAGTGAACGCACCCAAGTTGACACTTGCACTGGCACTTTGACATTAAGCCCCCTCCAGACTATGTGCGTGAATCGCGGGCGAAGCCGCGAACGCAAGTGTGGCGTCGATTTCGCAGATTGTTCACGCCTTCGCGCCTTGTTCTCCGTTTTTTGTCGGTATTTCGGCCCGCGTCAAAAGCCCCCTCCAGACTATGTGCGTGAATCGCGGCGCGACGTCGCGGAGCGAACATATCGCGAAGTTGATGTATGACTCCACACTCGCACACTTCACGGCGATTTCGCAGTTTGGTTTGCGGCAAGATAGCGGAAAAGCATCAGCTGATCGAGTTTAACTGTTAGTTATCTATGGCATCATACGTGATTTAGCTGTTTTTCCATTTTGATTTCTTGTGAAACCGTAAAATATAGCTGCTTAATGTAATATAATCATAATATAATTAATATTTATCTGGCCACAGAAGAGCCAAAATAGTGTGTAATGTGGAGTCTTGCAAGTTCGCGCTTCGCGTCTCGAACATATGAGAACGAGATTGAAAGATTGATCCTTGTGTGTGTTTTGAGTAATCTTTTTTGACCTTAGGTTCATGTTGATCAGACAGTGCTATTGTATGCGGCGCGCTCTGTGCGGAAAAATCGGACGAACTTAACGTACCCAGTCAAAATTATTTATGAGTTTTAGTAGTAGTAGTAGTAGTAATCACTTTATTGTACACAACACAGGTTTACAAAAATAAATTACAGTAATGTAAGTAGTTGTAAGTAGTTTTGCTCGCTTAACCCACATTTTTTTGTAAGTTGCTAAGTAATTGTCATAAATATCAACTGAGCATATTAATGCCTCTGCTTACAATTTTGTAAAGTTAAAAATAATTAATACCATTTTTTCATAATTACATGCAAATTAGAGCTACATATATGTATACATAGTTTTTTTAATAAGTTTTTTTATTAAACGTTGATTAATTTGAAGATTTTCGAAATAAAACATGACGTAGGTACTCTAAATAAGTAGTATATACGGAATTCTTAGAGATTTGTGCTCAAAATAACACATTTTTTATTACTTTATCGAATCTCGATCTCGTCGAGATTAATCTCGATCTCGAAAGTGTGACGGTCGAGATCTCGAAACACCCTATCAGGGGGCCGATTTTTGAATTTCGATCACTCGATTTCGTCACTCGAAAATCGGTGGAAAACGGCGAAATGCTAATTTTTGAAATACGAGCGATCAAATTTTGGAATCTAGTGGTATTGACCACTCGATTTCAATTCTATTAGTAGAATTTAAACGCCTAGTAGTGGAGATATCATTTAACAAAATACACGAAATCGAGTGGTCGAATTTCAAAAATCGGCCCCCTGGATTCAGATTTTTCGTGCGAGACCTCGAATCGTCAATCTTGGTGCGAGATTGCATTCCCTAACCTGGAGTAACCATAGTTACCAGTATAATTTGACGCTAGGTTAACGGTTTAACTGCTTAACCCTGAGTTAATAGGATGGTGCAAGTGGGCCTAAGTAATTTAAGTTATTTTACAAATGTTACTTTAATTGTTACTTAATTGTTCGATTTTATAGTAATACAACCCAGCCGCAGCTCCTCTCGCGTAAATGAAATAAAGAGTTTGCCTTATGTTTATTTAAATACGGACATTATTATGTATTCAACCCTGCCAGGGTTTATAACTGTGACAGCGATTTCTTATTTAATTGTCGCCGTTACTTGGATAACTTAACTTACTTGGAGTGTCTTAGCCAAATAAAATAAAATAAATGCCAAATTTTCCTTCGTGTAAAAAAACGCCGAAATAACTGTATACCAACATGACAAACATAATTTAGGTTAGGTTACCACCGAAACGAAACTAACCGAGAGTTGCCGAGAAACGGCTGATTGTCGTAAAATAAAGATTGTTATGAAAATTTCTTTTGCTTATTGTAAATTAAATACGCATCGAAAGCGATAGTTTTTATGTTTAGATAATAGATTGGAACAGTTTTTTCTCATCATACGAATATCAAATATTTGAGAAAAGTGTCAAAAACTTTTTTAGAAATTTGTAAGGCGCCATCTCGCTTCTTCCTTGGTTTTTTATCCCGTTCTGGTTTTTCGATTTTATATATATGATGATGATGATGATAGATGATAGACAAGCATATTGGATGAACATATTGTAATTAAATAAATACTTTATTTTGTTTTATTTGTTAGGAAAACGCATGCGGCCCGCGAAAGTCCCACTTGCGCCCCGCGAGTCTCCCTGGTTATTTTGTATGTAATATTGACAAATGACAATGGCTGATAAAGACATAAATATTAGCAAAGTGCGGCCCGCGTCCACTTCGTTAACTGCTATGTGGCCCTTGGCTGCTAAAAGGTTGCCGACCGCTAAGCTAGAGTAACAAGTTGTAGGTGATAACATAGAAACAGTGATTTTGGCTCAAAATAAAAAAAGCGGCCAAGTGCGAGTCGGACTCGCCCATGAAGGGTTCCGTAGCAGCAAGTAACATAATAAAATTGCGGTTTACGATTTATGACGTATTAAAAAAAATCTACTTACTAGATCTCGTTCAAACCAATTTTCGGTGGAAGTTTGCATGATAATGTACATCATATATTTTTTTTAGTTTTATCATTCTCTTATTTTAGAAGTTACAGGGGGGGGACATACATTTTACAACTTTGGAAGTGTCTCTCGCGCAAACTATTCAGTTTAGAAAAAAATTATATTAGAAACCTCAATATCATTTTTGAAGACCTATCCATAGATACTCCACACGTATGGGTTTAATGTGTTATCACGAAGGTTGATATGGGGCTGCAGCAGTGCGCGTCAGTTAACGTCTCTGGCTCTCTGGCGATCAAAGGGTTAACAATTCTTCACATACTAGTAATTACTCCGTTTACCCTTCATTCGCACGAGCGCTTTTTCAACGCGCGTTAAAAAAGCGTTTGAACGACACAAATGGAAACATAATGTATTTGTTCACACGATGGCGGTGGCCATTTTATCTTGGTCGTTAAATCTAATTTAGAGTGCGGACAGGTTCAAGCTATTTTTTAAAGCGCGATGTAAAAGCGCTCGTGTGAATGAGGCCTTAAAGTTAGTTGATTTTTACTGTCACAATGAAAAGATATTTGTACAAAAACTAAACATATTTATTTATCGTCTCAATATAATATATCTAACAGTAGTTCTGAGACTAAACTTCTCGCCTCCAACAACATCTACAATTCTATAGTTCGTTTTTTTTAGCATTAGAATGAACTCCACAGAAGTAAGCGTACAGTTTTTATCAGGCTCTTTAATTATTAATAATTATTGAATTATCTAATGTAGCATGGTCAATTCATATAATTTATTTCAAATTATTACCGCTAAAAGTGCCGGATATGGAACCACAAGCTTACTTCTACGAAGTTCTTTCTAATGCTAAAAAAAACGAACTATACACATTCAGGCGCTCAATTAAAATAATTACTTAAAAAATAAATTCACTGTCAAATGAAAATGCTTTTTTTTGTTATCGACATGAAATAAATATCCACCAGAAAATTACATATATATATATATATATATATAGATGGTCAAGCAAATCTTGTCAGTAGAAAAAGGCGCGAAATTCAAATTTTCTATGAGACGATATCCCTTCGCGCCTACATTTTTCAAATTTGCCGCCTTTTTCTGCTGACAAGATCTGCTTGACCAACTTTAGATTATTTCCATTCCGTCTCACTAGTGGTCTGTAAAATAACACGGGTGATGGAGTTGACACGTTGTTAGGTTATCTTGGAAATGTTCGTCTATTATTATATCCAATGGATAAGATGATTACCCATAGCAATTTACATTTTCCCGATTACCGGAACCTAATTTAAAGCCCGCTACACACTCGTGCGCGAATCGCGGCGCGAAGACGCAAACGCAAGTGTGGATCAGGCTTAATAGGGAATATTCCGCGAAACTCTGCGTAGGGGGCGCTACTACCACAATTCATCACAATCTGGGGGTTTACCGCGAAACGAGAAAATCGAAATTTCGTTATCTATCTCTCTATCACACTTGTATATTCGAGCGATACACCGATACGATACAGACGCAAATAACTAAATTTCGATTTTTGCGTTTCCCGGTAGGCCCTAGTTAACATTAATGTCATATTTTATTGTCTGTGAAAACTTGTCAAAAAACAGTTTAAGGCACAGTAACATGTACCTACTATCTAGCTTAGTGCTGCACTCTGGCGGCAGAACATTGCAGTAATACCCCCTATTGGGAAAAACCGGAAAATAATTCAATCATTTATGTTAATGTGTTAATTAGGGTTCCGTACCTAAAATTGAAAAAACGGAACCCTTATAGGATCACTTTGTTGTCCGTCTGACAAGACCCTTTATCTCGGGAAAATTGCACGAGGAGGTACAGAGTTGAAATTCGTTGAAGCTGTAAAAAAATTAAACTTCTAAGTTGATGTAAAATAAAAGAAACGGCCGTTTATGCCGCAACTAGTGCCTACGCCAATTCTCGGGATTAGTTGTCAAGCGGACCCCATGCTCCCATGAGCCGTAGCAAAATGCATTAGCATTATTATTATGACGTATGTATGTAAATGTGGTAAACGTTTACGACTGGTTATTCCTTTTTACTTTGACTTCTGACGTTCCCGTTTATATTATAATTGCTTTTCTATTATAGATAAGGATTAGCAAGTGTCACCTTGTGTTGACCCCTAATGCGTGTTCGCATTATACATCTTACTCGTTGCTAGAACGGGTCGGATCCGCGCCGAGGAGTTAGATTACTCTGGCGCAAAATTTAAATTGGCAAATTTTAGAAAATCTCGCATGTCCGAGCCTAAAATCGAGCTCGTTTTGCTCGCCGAACCTCATTAAACTTCTACCTAACAAACCAACTGAACATGTACTCTTTCCGAAAATAAACTCGCTGAATCAGATGGAGTACACGGTATTTGACAGCATACCTACAGATTTAAGGATGACTTGACACCACGTGATCATCAGCCGTCATAGAAAATGACGTCTCGGACGCCTCGTCACAGTATTGATAGGTATACCTAACCAGTCCTAATCAGAAATATACATATAGGCTCTAGTCTATTCCTGTCCGTGTATGACCCTCTTCCAACAGGAATACGTCTTATCGGATCGCTAGTACGACTTGGTGGAGGCGATCCGCGCGAACTTCGAGTCAACAATTGGCGAGAGGTTTCACCCAGAAAAGTGGCGCTGTCTTGTGTCGGAGGCCAAGTCTCATTTTGGGTCGCTGAGCCAACGGAGTGAGTGTGTATGAGTGTGAGTGTATGACTTACATAAAACATCCAGTATGACAATGGACACAAACCGAGAAGCTCAATCTACTATAAAACCAGCACGACTTACATACAGTGATCATTCTGACCAGTGATCTTAAGTACTACGGAGTTCGGACAGGATAGACAGACAGTCAAACAAGATGAAATATACCTGTGTTCTCCTGTGTGCTCTTCTGGCGGTCTGCGTTAGCGGGAAAGAACTTGATCTTGCTGATATCATAAAAAGTAAGTTAACTCATTTACCACATCTTAAACCTTTATCTTAAATACTTTATAGTTTTAATTTTTATTTGTGCTAGTAGCGGATGGCGCTGGGTCTAAGGGCCCCCCCACATCTGGCGTCTTTCGAGCGTCGGCGTCTACTATTCTATGGCCGACGTCGACGCAACTGCGCAGCGACGTCATTTTCCATAGCGCTGGACCGACGCCGACAGACGCCGACGCTCGAAAGACGCCAGATGTGAGGGGGGCCCTAAAATACGGCGTTGCATGAACAAGAGATTTCCTTTGGCAGGATTGGTCCTTAGGACCCAGGGATGGATTCAAGAAGTGGAGCCGAGATTTTTTATGTAAATTTTTAGGGGGGGGGGGGCTCTCAACTTGATCTTGATATCTGTATCATTTAAGCTAGGTACTAGGTCAAGTTTGGTATCGTTTCGGTATAAATCGGGGGTGCCGAATTAATTTCTGATATCATAATGACACCATTCCGAAGTAAAAACACATAAAATATGAAAAAAATACTTTTTTTTAATTCCTCTTCACGCTTAAACTGCTGAACCAATTTAGTTAAAATTTGGTACAGAGATAGTTTGAGTCCCAGGGAATAACATAGCATACTTTTAATCTCAATAATCATCCCTTAAGGGTGTGAAAAGGGAGGAGGAAATTTGTATGGGGATTCAATAACCGCTGAACCGATTTAGATAAAATTTGGTATAGAGATAGTTTGAGTCCCAGGGAAGAACAAAGAATAGGTTTTATTCCAAAAAAATACCTTAAAAATGAAAGGTAAGGTGTAGGATTGTATGGGAAATCAATAAACGCTGAACCGATTTCGATGAAATCTATGTCTACATCTTTGATTTAGTTGAAAATGACACTAAACTAATTCATTTTCTCTCAATAAAACTTATTGTATATTTATTTATATTTATTTATTTACACTTACCTATATATAAAAAATAAAATAAAATGCATTTATTTCAGACTAATAAGTGTCCATAAGTGTGTTAATAACAAGAAAATATTTAAACAACTATATTAGTACCTAAACCTAAGTGAAGCGAGGACCAGTGCCTGACTAGGCCACTGTCCCACCTCCCCGCTACTACGCTCAGGAGGCTGTGGCGGCTGTCGCGGACTCTGCGGAGCGTCGCGGCGCAGCGCTTGCGCAGCGTCGCATGAAAACCGTCAACGTGCGCGTCCGCCATGAATCTAGGATATACCTGGATCTGGCATGAGTGGTGGGGGTAACTGACAGAACGGGATAGTCTTATGTAACTTTCAGTACGAGTAGCAGAGAAAGCGGTATTATTGCTTGTCCTTGTCACAGTCTCACTTTTTGTTTGTTCCCCACCTTTTTATTAGTATGGAGAATGGTGGGCAACAAATGAATTCGACCAATCACAGTGTCGCATTTGCGTATGTTTTGTCCCTCACGGAGGCACGCGTATACCGATGCGCGATCCTACCTTCTATGGCGTCCGCGAACATGGCAGACGCGCTGCAATGCCGCGGCAGCCGCAAGAGCACCCTGAAAGCGTCATTATATTGCACCCGCAATTAATATATATTTCGGGGTCCCTCGGAAACGGCTCTAACGATTTGGTATAATATGGGGGTTTTCGGGGCGAAAAACTGATCTAGCCTAGGTCTTATCTCTGGGAAAACGCGCATTTTTTTGTTTTATATGTTTTCCGAACACAGCTCGGTCTCCCAGATATTCATTTACTACCACGCACTACCCTATTTATGTTTTTTTTAGTATACTTAAGGTAAACGTACTAGTGTTCGACATGCTAATGCCCAATAGATGACACTTTGCTGTCACCTCTATTGACAATAACTTAAGTTTCAAGATGACATGTACTGGGACCGCGTCGAGCACCAGTACGTTTACCTTACCTAGTGGTTTTTACTTTTTAGTTTTACTTACACAACAGTTAAAATGTTATATTTTACTTCCTAAGGCCAACAAGCCAACCAACCAATACCTACCTACTCGTACCAATGGTTTTTCGAAACATAATATGTACGGAATATCATCTTATTGTTAGTGTTTGTAGGTACTAAAATCAACCATTTTTTCAGAGGAATGTCCTCCAGGCGAGCGCTCTGTATACCGCTGCCCGCGCATGGAACAGCCCGACTGCCAGACCCCCTACCCGCACGCCTTCAGAGACCTGGCGATACATCCTTGCTTCGAGGCTGACTGCTTCTGCGAGCTCCCGACAGTCAGGGACCGCAGCACTGGCAAGTGTGTGCATCTTTACCAGTGCCCGAAGTACGAGAAACAGTAGTTATTGGTAACAACGAGCCATTTGACAAGTAGAAATAAAGAAACTACGAGACTAAGTATATTGTATTTTTTACCGCCATACACTGAGAGAAAAGTACAACAAAAACACACTTAGAATTACAAAAATAAACTTAATCCGGGGACAAGGAGAGTTAGGAACAAATTGACTTTTGCAATTTCTATTAGTTCTTGCAATTTCTATTATCTGTTTGTTGAAATTATATTTGGGATTACTGAGCTGTTTGTAGAAATAAATAAACTTTACAGAAATAGTGAAACGTCGATAATTATTACTAAAACTTCATTTTTTCCCCCAGTACAGAACTGTTTTTTAATTTCTGGTGATCATCTACACTGATTCTCAGTGTAACCTAAGTTTGACTGTTAGAAAAATTAAAGAGTACCTATAATGAAAGAAAATAGAAAATAACACAGTACCTATGCTAGTTACTCATCTACAATGTAGTGATTGATTGACAAAGGAGCAAATCTTCATATTTTACGAATCCCGCTTGGAGCTTTTTCAAACATTTAGATATGTTTGAGAAGCAGTAGGTACCGTGGGGAAAGCCATATAAGCCGCGCGTGGCGCTGTCGTCACCTAGCGGCCATATCTGTGCTGATCGTAACAGACGCGTTTTGTTAGAGGGTGAGTCTTTTGTACCTAGTACTATTATTTATTTTGTGGTTATACTAACTTACACACATTTAAATTTATCTCACAAAGGATACATTTTACAATATGTACAAAACTTAAGAAACTAAAACCCGTTCTGAGCCATGCCGGGTCCAAAGGTCCCCATCACACTAGCATGTATGGCGATGGAGACCTGTCATGTCTGGACAAGCCATGACTCAGAACGGGGGTCATTCCCCTTCTCCCTGAGGCGTTTGCCAAGCTCTCTGAAGAGCTCACGTGCCTCCCGTCCCCAGGGCCCGGCTGTCTCGACAGCGACGGGCACGAAGTCGTAAGTGGCTCCCAAGGCAGAGTATTTTTCTCGCTTGTTTTAGTTTGTTAGTTTCCAATCCAATGTAAGTTAGACTTAATCAAAACCAAAATATTAAGTACTTTGCTTTGCTTTTGTTTTTTGTAGACTTAGATTAGAAGATCGTGGTTCCCTCACACATGTCGACGCGGAATCGGCAAAATCCTATAGGAGAAAGCTTTATCTCCGCGCAATAAGAGCAAAGTCGTCGTTCGGCTCGGCGCGCATCGGCCGGCACCTGCCGACGCGTCGTCTTTTTCGCTCTTATTGCGCGGACATAATGCTTTTTCCTATCGGCGTTTACCGAATGCGCGTCGATATATCTGGGGAGACCCTAAGAGCGACGGCTGATAACTTTTAACTTTACTACTACGTACCGATAACTATTATTACATTGTTGAAAGTGTTGAAACCAACACTAGATCAATAAAAGAAACACAACTAAAAATTTCAACCATTTATTTCTTAAAATAACAACAATACAAATTAGTTTTTGCTATTTACACAATGAGTTTTAATATTTGAAACAATTTGAAGTGGAGTTCAAAAAATAACTTACAAATGTGTCAGCACCTCAAATAATTTCAATACATCTACATCTGAGACAACAAATAATATATGATCACAATATAGGCATTTATACCTATACATTATAACACCATATACTTTTCTTCACATACTAGTAACTACTCCGTTTAAAGTTAGTTGATTTTTACTGTCACAATAAAAATATATTTGTACAAAAACTAGACATATTTATTTATCGTCTCAATATAATATATCTACAGTAGTTCTGAGACTTCTCGCCTCCAAAAACATCTTCACATTCACACGTCAGGCGCTCAATTAAAATAATTAAAAAATAAATTCACTGTCAAATGAAAATGCAATTATTTGTCATCGACATGAAATAAATATACGGCCAGCGGGCGTAGCATGGTTTCGTTTATATCACCTGTCACTATGCCCGTCACTTTCGTACTTACACTTGTTAGAACGTGACTGACATGGTGAAAAGCGATAAAAATGCGACCGTGATACCGCCGCAGATTCAGCATTATATCCGCTCTTAAACACTGTTTTATATATGTCGGCGGCCGATCGTAAGATCAGGATATTGTGAAATTCCTAGGCATATCGTGAAACGTGAAAATCTTTGACTCGTTCTTTGAGTAGACGGAGCCCCGCCACGTGGGGCTCCTATTTCTGGGCAGTGTGCCCTTCGGGCATCTGAAGCAACCTAACGAACCTATTCCACCTATATATTCGTTTAATGTGACTATCGTCAAAACATTACACGGGAACATTACGATCTGCCTGATCTTACGATCGGCCGCCGACATATATTACCTTAAACGTTCTAGCTAAGAGATTTGAAATAGAGGCGGATTGTCAATGTAAACTAAAGCCACAGTAAAATATACTGCCATCTTTCGTCAGAAGATTAAAACTGTTAGAACGCCATTTGACTTTGATCCTTATTCCACTGATATGTGTTAATATGTTAAATATTTAAATTAACGCCATGTACTCGACATTAGGCCAAAGGTATGGAGCAATCTTTTCGAGCGATGACGCCATAACCTTCGGCCTACTGTCGAGTAGATGGCGTTAATTTAAACATTTAACAAATTAACACATATCAGTGAAAGAATAAGGGTCAAAATCAAATGACGTTCTAACAGTTTTACCCCTTTATTCATAAACGTTTACTAAAGTTGACAAGCCGATAATAATCGTTTTCAACCCTTTCCATCATACCAATACGTCGGAAAGGGACAAACGATTATTATCGGCTTGTCAACTTTAGTAAACGTTTATGAATAAGTGGGTTAATCTTCTGTCGAAAGATGGCGGTACATTTACTGTGGATACATAATTTACCATGACAGTAACTCTCTATACACTCTAATCTCTTTGGTCCTAGTGAACGATACGCTAACGCCCAATAGATGACACCTGCTTTCAAGTTTTTTTTTCAAATGCCGTATTTGGCGTAGTTGTCACGATTTCGCGTTGGCGTTAATCGCCGTCTGTGGCGTTGAAAAAGGACTGTTGCTGTATGAGTAAGAGCGAGATGCACTGCCTTGTAAAATACTGTCCTAAATATTTTGGTCTTGAAACTTATTATTATGGCAACTCGCAACAGCGCCTGAAATTTATTGCACTTGTACAAAACTATTTAAATGTATATAATATATAATTATATTATGTTTGTAACAATTTCGTTCTGAAATGCAACTTTTTTTCTCTGGCAGCTTCGGACATTTGTATTAATTGAGTTTACTGACAAACTTTATTAACCTTTTCGCCGCCACGTCAATGAAATAATAGAGTGTCATCAACGCCACGTCAAAAATTGCACGTATACAAACCTGACCAAAACCACGACTTGATATCAAGTCGTGGCGTGTGGCGCACGATATGTACTGACTTTATATCAAGTCAATGGCGGCGAAAGGGTTAAATATGTATTACAAATAAAAATATACAAGTCAATATACCCATAGTCAACTCAATTCTGTTTTGTTTAAAAAATAGAGATTTTCTTAAGGCACTCAATATATAAAATTATTATAAACAGCTTCAGGTATCACAATTATGCTACCATAACATAACTTATTCATTTAATGACTATTATTCGGGCTGATTCTAATAATAAAATTAAATATTTTGTCACAATGTATTTTCGAAAATATATATTATCTTGATTGTATAAGTATACAAGGGTCTGTCAAGAAATATAAATCGGATTTAACACTTTTTTAAGATTTTTTTTATAACTGTTAATTTCTTTTTCTATAACAAATTGACACAATATGGAATTTAAACTGTTGTGTGACATTCTAACATTGAATAATTGTACGGTACGCGATACACGGCCGTCGTGAACGCTGCCCGCACTGTTAGTGCTTGAGAAAGGAGACCTAGGCTCTCCGAAACGTGTCGCGCGAGTGACTTAAAACAAGTGAGTCTAAACCGTAAAATTATTCAATGGCCCAATATGCTCAGAAAAAACTCTCAATCTCCGACTCTGCACAGACTTTGCTACGATAAAGTGTGTAAATGTCACCAACGTAAGTTCTATGAAAATATGGCGTTTATTATGGTACACCCACACTTCGTCAAAGTCGTTACAGAGAAGGAAATTTAGACGGACTATTTACACAATACAGTATTTTTTTATCAATTGAAGTTTCACATCAATTAAATTATTTGAGCATAAATTTCAACAAGATTGTGGCACCAAATAAAGCATCATTAAAATGAGTATAGCCTCCTAAGACCCAGATAGCCATGCAAAATTTGCCACAGAAATTTGAACCTACAACTTAGGAAATAGAGTTGATTTTGCGTTGTTCAAAATCTGAACGAAACAGAGCAAAAGCAACTCTGTTCCAATCGAATATGATTTAAATTTCATTGAACTGAATAAGTACTGTAGGTAGGACAATGGGCCTTAGGCGGATAGAACAGTAAACCCTTACACCAAACTCATTGAATCATAATTCGTTTAAATATATATAAATCAAAGACTTACTTATTGTAGAACGGTAAGTCTAAGATAAACAGCGTGAGTAGATAGCACTTTACGGCGACCAGAGGCAGACGTGGCTCACTCCGCGATTTCGTCGCTTTGCTGCAGGTAGCTAAAAATACATCCGTTCCACACCAATTTTGGTGGCTAACCATAAGCCGCGCGTGGCGCTGTCGCCACCTAGCGGCCATATCTGTCCTGATCGTAACAGACGCGTTAGGGAGTGGGTCTTCTGTACCTAGTACTATTATTTATTCTGTGCCAGAGGTAACTCTTTTGACAACCCCATAATGTACGGATCCGTAAAGCGACATCTATGTCAGCAGTCAATTTCGAAGATTTTTTTAGACTTAACTCTACTACAATAAATAATTCTTTGGCATAAAATAGAACCTACGTACTCTTCAATATCAACTACTTATTAGAATAGTTCAACCATTGATTCGTTTTTTCTTCATATCTATTGAAATATAGCAAAAGCATTCGGAAATAGGATTGTATATTAAATCCATCACAGCGGGTCATAAAGGCATACATAATAAAATATAAATAATATACATGGTGTTGTTTTCAACAAGTTAATCACTCTATGAAATAAACATGTAGGCCATATAAAGAAATGTGAGAGGCCATAGGAAATATCGGGCAAAATATAAAATGGCAAATTTTTGCCATTTTGGAAATTGCCCCATAGTAAAATTATTCAGCTACATAATCACTGTGTGACAGGAATCAATAGGTATAATATATGTAGAGAAAATAATTATCATTAGGATATAGACATGTATAAAATGCTATTAGAGAGAGTCAGAGGGTGTTATGCTCTTATGCAAACTTTAGAACTGAAAATGAGAACGCACATACGCGTTTCTGGCAGTAGCTTATTTAATTTGACCGCTGTGTCGGTGGGCATGAGATGTAAATGCTATTTTTAATATTTAGACAACATGGACATAATTAGGAAAAAGGATCCAACCCACAAAATCTGTTAAACCTTTGAACCTTAACGGAGTGCATTAAGAGCCAACAGGAGTGGTCATTTCTCCATACAAACGTACTCCTCGTTTTCCTCCGTGAGTTTTGATGCTAGAGCAATGATTTTTTCAACACAGATTAATATTGTCAATATCTGTGTCGGACCGTTTTGCTTTTTTTGATATTTTTGTTTTTTAAGGCGCTAGAGCCCTTCAAAAATGGCCAAAATGGCCTAATTGACTATGCCGCAATGAGAGGCGTGGTATTCAAAACTGATATCAATTAGCCAAAAAAGCAAAACGGTCCGACACAGATAATTTCATAATCATTTCCAAATTTGGTTACGATTAGTTAAGTTTTGGAGGAGGAAACAGTCGAGTACTAAATCTCGATTTTTGAGATTTTTACGCAGGATTTTTCGCCTTGTCCTTATCGCACTAGTTTTAGGAGCCGCTTCCGTTAGCAAGACGGAAGCGGCTCCTAATATACCTAAAATATTTAAAACTCGGCTCCTGTTTCGTCTTAAGGCTGATATTGCGCTGTAGGCGCATACGTCCATTGACGTCTTTGCCCATTAGCGGTCAAAGGGTTAATACAATCTTAACTTACTGTCAAAAACATGAGGACAAGATTTATGGTGCCCCCTTTTTGTTAACTACGTCCAAATATCAATCCATCATGCAGTATAATGTTTCACTTAGCTGGTCAAGCAAATCTCGTCAGTAGAAAAAGGCGCGAAATTCAAATTTTCTATGAGACGATATCCCTTCGCGCCCACATTTTTGCCGCCTTTTTCTACTGACAAGATCTGCTTGACCAACTATATGTTGCTTAGGGTGTTTCCCCCGATTTAAAACATGAACTGGAAGATATCCTTAGTAAATAAATACAAAAATATATATAAAAAAATATATCCCATTACAATGATTTGAATAAAAAATTATCCCTTCATTCCTAGTACAAAATGCTTGTTCAATGCATACAAAATTTATGTCGAAAATATGTAATAGGTTTGTTTCTTAGAATACACGCGAGGTTGTTGTGGGGGGAGGGGGGTAGCCAAAAACCTCACCAAATATAAATAGGTATCACCAAGGTGGAGGGTGATTTGTTCACAACCCCTAAGGCGCTGTTTCCATATAGCTTCAATTTGAAATGAACCTTATCGACAACCAACAATGTTGTAACATTTAGGTTGAAAACGTCACAAATGTGTCGTTCCACGGCAAAAGGTAGCTTATGACGGCTGGCGCTTACGTCGCATAGCGCCGCAATAATATTAGAGCGGCGTTAATAATAGCGTAAGCGCCAACCGCTATAAGGTACCTTTACCTGTGGGACGTCACAAATTATCTCTTAGCCACATACTCACAATTGATTAGACCCTTCAACGCCATATTACTCTGCGCTAAGCTACATCCAAACCTGTTGGTACCGTTCAAGATATCACTAGTGGTAGTGTTATTACAGGAGAGCTGTAGGCCGGGGGTCTTGGGGGTGGTGGGGGGTTGGGGGGCGTCGTCGAAGAGGTGGAGGGCTTCGATGTCCTCGCGCTTGAAGATGAGGGTGTCGCCGTAGAGCGGGTAGGAGCCCCATACGACGAGGGTGGTGATGATTTTGGGGCCGATGCCGCCGATGGCCTGAAAAGAAAAGTTTAAGATCAAAACTTTTGACGACCGGTCTGGCCTAGTGGGTAGTGACCCTGCCTATGAAGCCGATGGTCCTGGGTTCGAATCCCGGTAAGGGCATTTATTTGTGTGATGAGCACAGATATTTGTTCCCGAGTCGTGGATGTTTTGTATGTATTTAGGTATTTATATATTATATATATCGTACTCTGAGTACTCCGCAAATTGTCAGTTATTTGTTGACATAAAAAATAATGAAAAACCAGCCAAGTGCGAGTCGCACCTAGCACTAGGGTTCCGTACCATTACGCAAAAAACGGCAAAAAACACGTTTGATGTCATGGGAGCCCCACTTCAATATTTATTTTATTATATTGTCTTTAGTATGTGTTGTTACAGCGGCAACAGATAGCTATCACGGTTCATATTATACAGCCTGGTGAAAGACAGACAGGTTTTTGTCTTAAAAGTTTAAAGGAAATACCACTGGCAGATAATATTATAGTCTGTACTTTAGGTATCAAAATAAAAGAAAAGAAACAATTTGTAAATTTTCGGGCAGTTATAACATTTATTGGTTAACCAACCAAATACAAAACCGCCTGGATCTGTCACTGAACGACCTGACTTTAACCTACATTATTTGATCATGTAATGTTTTCATCTATACCCTCAACTGGCCTAAAGAGCCATTTGAGGGTAGATGTTGTTTACTTTTATTTAAATACCTGAAGGTACAGAGAGAGAGAGAAAAAGCGCTGGTGGCCTAGCGGTGAGAGCGTGCGACTTGCAATCTGGAGGTCGCGGGTTCAAATCCCGGCTCGTACCACTGAGTTTTTCGGAACTTATGTACGAAATATCATTTGATATTTACCAGTCGCTTTTCGGTGAAGGAAAACATCGTGAGGAAACCGGACTAGTCCCAATAAGGCCTAGTTTACCCTCTGGGTTGGAAGGTCAGATGGCAGTCGCTTTCGTAAAAACTAGTTGCCTACGTCAAATCATGGGATTAGTTGACAAGCGGACCCCAGGTTCTCATGAGCCGTGGCGAAATGCCGGGATAACGCGAGGAAGAAGAGACCTGAAGATACAGAGTTATAGAAGCTTACCATCTTAGAAGTGGGTATGTGCGCGACGCCGGCGACGATGGCGTTGGGCGGAGTCCCGACGGGCATGTGGAAGGCCATGGAGCAAGCCAGAGTGGCCGGGATCATGAGGTAGCGAGGGTCCATCTTCAATGTGCGTGCCTGTAACAACAAATAAGTTTTTGACAAAAATTTCATTTTTGGTACAAGCTCTTATCGCCGATTGTACTTTTTTACCACGGGCAACTAATACTCATCGAGACAATTCTAAGAACCCCAAACACAATTAGGTTTCGTTGTTTTATCACAGAGTTCCTATGGCCACCTCCTGTCTCCATCATCAGATCAGCTCGATGGTACCATAATATTGCATTGTCATCCGATTTATACATGCATGCGAAATTTCAGCTCAATCGGAAACCGGGAAGTGGATCAAATTTAACTTGCAAGATTTGATTACAGACAGACAGACAACGGGCAGGTGAAACTAAATAAAAGCTTGTAAAAACAATTAGAACTCTGATGAACTTTTAACACAATTTTATTCCGACATATATTACAATGTTTCACAACAGATACAATATTTACGGAAAGGTGAAAAAAGATCAAACATTGCGCTTTGAATTATTTCAAACTGAAAAAAAAGTCATTTCTTATATAATGTCAGTTTTATTGACGTCACAATGGCGACTTATTGGCTTGACAATGGCGACTTATTGGCGACGCATTGGCACCTTATTGGTGCCACAATGGTGACTTATTGGCGATATAATGGTAAGTTATTGGTACTGCCACGGCGCATTATTGTCCAATTGCGACATGATGGTGACACAATGTAAAATAATGGCGACCTAATGGAACCACAATGGATACTTATTGGCTTTAAATAGCTGCATATTGGTGCCACAATAACGATTTATTGGCGCAACTATGACGACTTATTGGCGCAACAATGACGACTTATTGGCGCAACAATAACGACTTATTGGCGCAACAATGACGACTTATTAGCACCACAATGATGACTTATAAGCACCACAATGGCGACTTATTAGCACCACAATGGTGACTTATTAGCACCACAATGGCGACTTATTGGCGCCACAATGGCAACTTATTAGCACCACAATGGTGACTTATTAGCACCACAACGGCGACTTATTAGCACCACAATGGCGACTTATAAGCACCACAATAACGACTTATTGGCGCAACAATGACGACTTATTAGCACCACAATGATGACTTATAAGCACCACAATGGCGACTTATTAGCACCACAATGGTGACTTATTAGCACCACAATGGCGACTTATTGGCGCCACAATGGCAACTTATTAGCACCACAATGGTGACTTATTAGCACCACAACGGCGACTTATTAGCACCACAATGGCGACTTATAAGCACCACAATGGCGACTTATTAGCACCACAATGGCGACTTATTAGCACCACAATGGCGACTTATAAGCACCACAATGGCGACTTATAAGAACCACAATGGCGACTTAGTAGCACCACAAGGGCGACTTATTAGCACCACAATGGCGACTTATTGGCGACGCGTTCCCGACTCACCATATTGGCCAGCACGGGCAGGATGAGGTTGGCGATGGCGACGTTGCTGGTGAACTCGGTGATGAACTGCGTGACCAGCACCACCACCAGCAGCACCACGTACGGCGGCAGGCCCTGCAGCCCGCTCAGAGAGCTGCCGATCATGGACGACAGCCCGGTCGCCTTGCTGCCTTCCGCGAGGGCGAAACCGCCACCTGGGGGGCAAAAAGTGGGTACATATTAAAATAAAACAGTGTTTTTCTTTTTCGACCCTCTCAGGATTCAAGAACCCACTCCAGTTGACTCTTCTTCTTCGCGTTGTACCGGCATTTTGCCACGGCTCATGACGCCTGGGGTCCGCTTGACAACTAATCCCAAGAATTGACGTAGGCACTGTTTACGGAAACGACTGCCATCTGACCTCCCACCCCAGGGGGAAACTAGGTATTATTGGGATTAGCCCAGTTTCCTTGCGATGTTTACCTTCATCGAAAAGCAACTGGTAAATAGAAACTAATATTTCGTACATAAATTCCGAAAAACTTATTGGTACGAGCCGGAGTTTGCACCCGCGACCTCCGGATTGAAAGTCGCACGCTCTTACCGCTGGGCCACCAGCGCGATATACAGTTGACTATAGGATAATAAAAAAGATCAAAACAGGTTGTTTCTTCTTGTTGCGGTGTCACCTAATATGTATAGAAGTATAGATATTTTAAGTAGAGATGACAATTTACCAAAGGTTTTCGCCAAGTACCACTTGCACTAACCCGGGCTAACCAAATAAACCGTTAACCCAGTGGCAAATTGGATTGGTAATCGTGGTAATTCCAGATTTAACCGGTTAACCCCCGGGTTAGTGAATGGTGGAAGTGGCCCTAAGGCTCTTGCTTGTTCTATTTTTTATATACATAGGTGTCACAGTCAAATATTTGAATCAGTATTAGCAGTTTTTTGAGTTTTACTATGAGAAAGTATATAATTGTGACTTCCCACGGGTAAAGGTACCTATGGCGGTTGGCGCTTAAGTTATTATTAACGTCGCTTCAATATTATTGCGGCGCTATGCGACGTAACCGCCAGCCGCCATAAGGTACCTTTTGCCGTGGAACGTCACAATTTATGATTCATAGCAATTGCAGGAAAGACTTGGGAGAATAATGCTACAGACAAAGAGAAATGGAAAAAGATGGAGGAGGCTTTCACCCTTAAGGGATCACACATCGTGAAAATATAACAAAAGAACAGTCAAATTTTTTTTCGAACAGGTGTGCGAGGATAAAGCTATAATAAATGAGAAAGTATGTTACCCAGCAAGAACAGCAGACCCCATGGTATCTTCTCCTTAAGGATGTTCCACGTGACCACGCCGGGGGAAGGCTTGGACTTGGCCAGCTCCTCGTCTGAAAATAATAATATAGAATTTGTTATAAATACTATTGGAAACGGGCTATGGAATATTATCATAGGCACAATACAATACAAATACTCTTTATTGCACCTCGTCACAGAAAACAATACAAATGATACAGGAAGAAGAGGTTAAACAAAAGGCGGTCTTATCACTAAAAATCAATCTCTTCCAGATAACCATTAGGTGACAATAACACACAATAATAAATAGACATCACACAATGTCATATGTGATGTGTGTGTATGTGTGATGTGTGCGTTATTTGTGACGTAGATGTATATATTCACGGAATAATAATCCATAATGATGTCGATACCTAATAATATTGGTACTTTTGCTTAACCCCAGGAAAGGGATCCATATACAGCTGCAGAGAAAAGTACAGACATTTATTTGAGTCGCTTAACTTCAAACTCAGGTAAATCCATCTGTCAGATTACGCGATTTTAATATTAAGGAAAGGTAATAGGGTAGATATTTGCTGAAAGGGTCGAATGGATTTACCCGAATTTGAAGTTAAGTGACACATTTAGTATCTGAGTGTAGACGTGACTTACATGAAGCGGAAGAGGAGAAGAATTTGAGGAAGTCCATAGACATTGGCAGGATGAACATGAGGACCACTATAAACATGGACGTCACACCGTCTTTCACTTTCCTGCAACAACGAATAATCTGTTATAGCAAAGAAAATTAGGGTTTATTCTCCGTATTGCTAAACCTTTTCGTAGACCGTTTACCTACAAGATACTTTATAATAGCTTCGTCAGAAGCCGCCTGGAATTCGCTTCGTTTGTATGGAATCCCTACTACGACGTACATAAAAAGAGAATAGAAAGGGTACAAAAGATATTTATTAAAGCTATTGAATTCCGAATAAGGGGTAACTATGAAAATTACGCCTCCTCAATCTCAAGACACAGGCTTCAACCTCTGTCATTAAGGCGCTCTTGTAATGATCTAGTATTTTTATTTAAAATAATTAATAATCTTATAGATGCTCCTGAACTTCTCCATAATATTGGTTTTCGAGTGCCTCGTAGAACAGAACGTGGTTGTCGGAACAAAATGCTGTTCAGTGTTGGAATATGTCGAACTAAATACGCACAACAATCATACATTAAACGCGCATGCAGGTTGTATAATGAAAAGTGTATGAATGCAGATATATTTGGCAGTTCGTTAGGGTTATTTAAGAAGAAGATTTATTCTTTATTAAATACCTTAGTGTGAAAGTTAGGTTAAGTTATTTATGTACATTATGTGTTCTTTGTTGTTGTTTTTTTTAATAGTTGTTATACTTAGATAGCATTTCATAGTAAGATAAGATAAGATAAGATAAGAATAGCCTTTATTGACCAAAATAGAATTATTACATATTGCATTTAAATAAATTCACATTTCATTTATCATTATATTAGTTTTAATATCTTTCCTATCAAATTTTTAATAAATATATTTTAATGTCATTGTTTTTAGTATTTTAGTCTGCCTTCTTGGCATAGGCCTCCTCCAGTTCTCTCCACGTCTCTCTATCCTGTGCCGTCCTAATCCAGTTTACTCCCGCATGCTTCTTGATGTCATCTGACCACCTCATTAATGGTCTCCCTTCTCTCCTCTTTCTATCTCTAGGATACCATTCCGCCACCTCTCTATCCCACTTATTTCTACCTTCTCTTGCCATATGTCCAGCCCATTTCCATTTTAACGTTTTTACAGTCACTGATACATCCTTAATTTTAGTTTTCTTTCTAATATCTGTCAGTCTTACTTTGTCTTTCCTTTTTACAGATAAGATTGATCTTTCCATGTTGTGTTGGCAAACTTTTAATTTTTCGAGATCTTTCTTAGTTACTGCCCAGGTTTGACATCCGTAAGTCATACATGGTAGAACACACATATCAAATACCTTTGATTTGCAGGACAATGGTAAATCTTGGTTTTTTAGAATGTCTCTCAATGACCAGTAGGCTTTCCATGCGTTAACAGTTCTTTTTTCAATTTCTTTACTTGTCATGTTTGAACCTGTTATAATTTGTCCTAGATATGTGTATTCCTCGACATATTCAATCTCTTTTCCATGGACAAGTATAAGATTTTTGGTGTGGTTTGACATAACCTTGGTCTTCTCTGTGTTCATTGTTAGTCCTACTTCAGCGCTTTGCTCAGCGTTTGCATTTCATAGTATTAAGTTTATTACAAAATATGTTTTACATATAGGGAACTATAGGTCTACACTATATGAAATTCTAGCTGTTAGCTTACTTACCTACATGTTTTATAAGACTGTTTGTTTCTAAATAAAAAATTAAAAAAAAAAAAAAATAGAGTGTATAGGCTATCTTATATCCTAAGTCCTGAGTTCCTTTAAAAAGAACAAATTAAAATCGAATTTTGAACTAAAATGGAACAAAAGAAGGTTCCAAATTCAAAACTGCAATAAGACTCTGGGTCTTAGGAGGTGTGAGTGTTAGGCCCTATCTTCGTGTGTCGCAGCGGGGTGCGCAGGGGAGGGGAGAGAGTGGACTGTAGAATTCTCATAGGTAGCAGAGGATGGAATGAAACACGCAGCTGGCTTATTCAGATGCAGGAGGGTCGAGGTTGGAGAGGTTCCTTTTTTCTTCTTTAGTTGTTTCCTGGTCGGCTGCTGGCTCTAGACTGACGCGGAGCGGGGCGATGTACCGGCTTTTATAACCACCTATTTTATGCGCCTCGTCCCCCGCTCCCCGCGGGGCGCGCATGCGCGGATCGTGAGAGATTGGCGCATGCGCGCAGGTTACCTATCTACCTATCTCTTTCTAATTGGGGAACCTCTCTTTCCTCGGCCCTCTGGCACTTATTTATTTATTTTATAAATACATTTTATTAAACTTACAAGTCTTATAAGCTATCCTACCTAATCTATTCTTATTAGGTCCTAGCCTATCTTAGTAAACTTATTGGAAAGGCGCAAAGTGTGTGTCGTCCTCGGCGACCCACACTTTGCCCCCCTCGTTAAGCAGAGCTACGTAATGAAAAGACAATAGGGTAATATTTTATTATTCACAAATTAGGATCTTAATCTAAATTATCTCTTAATGAATTTACTTATCTAATTACATTTGATGACTGGGACGCGCGTCGTGTACATTTCTCCCGCCGTCGCTTCGCGAACCTACTGGTAGCACGACGATCTTCTTGGTCGGCCTCCTCAGCACGTGTCCCTTGCTCGTAGAGACGTCCACGACTCGAACCACGCCATCCTTGCCTGGGTACGTCTGCGTCACTATCCCACGCGGCCATGTGTTGCGGGGGAGGTTGGAGTCGCAGATGATCACGACGTCTCCGACGGCCGGGGCGACTCCTTCGTCGTAGGGCTCCCGCCGGTGTTGGAGTAGCGGCGCGTACTCGCGGACCCAGCGCTGCCAGAAGGTGTCGGCGAGCTGCTGGGCGCGCTTCCAGTGTTGTCGCGCGTTGGTGTCGCTCTCCTCGAAGGTGCCGGGTGCAGGTGAGTAGCAGTCCGGCCCTAACAGGATCATGTTCGGGGTCAGGGCCGGCGGGTCCTCTGGGTTCACGGCCACGTAGGTCAGCGGTCTTGAGTTGACGGTCGCTTCCGCCTCCGCCAGTAGGGTCTGTAGGGTCTCGTCGCTCGGGTACTTCTCGTGCAGCGTAGCCTTCATCGCTTCCTTGACGGTGCGCACCATACGTTCCCACACGCCCGCCATGAATGGGGCGGCGGGGGGGAGAAAGCGCCAGTTGATGCGGCGTGCGTGGGCGGCGTCTCTCATCGCTTCCGCCAGCTCTCGGTGGGCACCTCTGAAGGCGGTGCCGTTGTCGCTCCACAGCTCTGTAGGGCACCCGCGCCGAGCAATAAAGCGGCGCAGTGCGTTGATGGCGGAGTCGGTGCTAAGCGAGACGACCATCTCCAGGTGTACGGCCCTCGACGTCATACAGGTGAACAGCGCGACGTACCTCTTCTCTCTATGGCGGCCCACTGTGACTTCTTGCGGCCCGTAGTAGTCTAGGCCTGTGTAGGTGAAGGGCCTAACGTGGTGTGCTAGGCGCGCCGCTGGCAGGTCACCCGTAGATGGCGCCGCGGGCTTCGCACGACGCAGTCGACACCGTGGACACTGGGCGATCACTTGCTTCACTGTCGGCCTTATCTTCACTATGTGCACGCGCTGTCGTAGATCGTTGACCACTATTTCGGTGCCGCCGTGATGTAACTGTTCGTGGACGTGTGAAACATATAGCTTTGTATAGTGGTGTTTCCCGTGTAGCACTATAGGTCGCACTGTCTCTTCTTGTAAGTCGCCGGCCGCTATTCTGCCCCGTAGACGTATAATGTTGTCTTCGTCCATATATACGCTCAGCTTGGCTAGTCGGTCGTCCTTGTCTGGCGCGCGGCCGCTCGCTATGCGCCCTCTCTCTTTCTCGTAGCTATCTTCTTGTGAGGCGCGTATTAACAGCTTCTCGGCGGCACTTAGGTATTTGGCTTCTAACACTAAGTACTTCTTCTCCTCTGGCGGCGGTGTGGCGGCGATCTTGGCTGGCACGCGTGTGTGAGTGGCGCGCTTATTCCAGGCTCCGTCTTGTGACTCGTTTGCGCGCGTTCGTTTGCGCCTGGCCGCCGCGACAAGTTGTGTCGCGGGCCGGGCGGGTTCACGGGGTCGAGGGCGCACGAGGTCGATGAACTGTAGCACGCGCGCGGTCGCTCGTAGTAGTCGCGTCCACTTGGAGAAGCGCTCGAACTTAGGTATAGCTGCGTGCTTATCTAGGGGCACGGCAGCTATCGCGGCGCACGTCTCCTTTTCTTCACCGGTCACGGGAACTTCGACTTTATTCTCACGGGGCCAAGTCGATTCTTCATTGTACAGGAACGACGGGCCTACGAACCATCTGTGGCTCGTATCGAAGTCAGCTGGGGTGGCGCGGGTCGCGTCGTCGGCTACGTTGTGTGCTGTCGGTACCCATCTCCACTCGTTTTTCTTAGTGTGATCTTCTATCTCGGCGAGTCTGTGGGCCACGAACGTCTTGAATGTGCGAGGCTCGGCGCGTATCCATGCTAGCGCCGTGCGAGAGTCGCTCCAGTATGTTTTTGAAGCGATCTCGAAGTCGTGCTCTTCTATCACTGTTCTTGCTAGCCGTACGCCTAGGACGGCCGCTTGTAGCTCCAGTCTAGGTATGGAGATAGGCTTCCTCGGTGTGACGCGGCTCTTGGCGGCGGCTAGGGCTATTTTCACTGACCCGTCGGCCCTCGTCATCCTCCAGTATACGGCGGCCGCATATGCTTCTTCACTAGCGTCGACGAATGTGTGCAGGTCGCGTACGGTGGCAGGCGTCGCGTCGTAGCATCTAGGTATTTTTAGGGTACCTAGATCTCGCAGTTGTTGTAGCCACTCGCTCCAGCGCTCGCGCAGCTCTTCTGGTATAGCTTCGTCCCAGCCTGTGTTGTGTTGCCACGTGTCTTGCATTATTCGTTTGGCCGGCGTCGTGATAGGTGAAATTAGGCCGAGCGGGTCGAATATTGACATGATGATGCTTAGGGCCTCTCTTTTCGTCGGTGGCCGGAGATCATTGATCACTTCGGGCTGAGCTCTTCTTGTGTTGAGGCGAAACCGGATGCTATCTTCGTTCGTGTCCCACAGCAGGCCGAGTGTTTTTTCTATCTCGCTCCCGCCGATAGGGACTGTGTTTCCCTCTCGCTCTTCGCTGCCGACGACGTCTCTTATTGCTTCATATTCGTTTGTAGCCCACCCACGCAGTTGAAACTTGGCTTGTTTGTGCACATGATCGACGTCTCTTGCTACTTGTCTCGCCTCTTCTATTGTGTTGAAGCTCTGGAGATAGTCGTCCATGTAGTGGTTGCGCTCTATCGCTCGCGCAGCCTCCGGATACTGTGTCGCGTGTTCTCGTGCGTTTCTATTTTTGATGTATAGAGCGGTGCACGGCGATGACGACGCGCCGAATATGACTGAAGTCATGCGGTATTCTTCTGGTTCCCCCTCGCGGCGGTCGCCCCTCCACAGGAAGCGGAGCGCGTCCCGGTCCTCTTCGCGTATCTTGATCTGCATAAACATCTCTTTCAGATCAGCTGAGACTGCGATGCCGTGTTGACGAAACTTCATGATGACGCCGGGCAGCGATTGCAGTAAGTCTGGGCCCGTATGTAGCATGTCGTTGAGGCTGCGGCCGTGTGAGGTGGCCGCAGCATCATGGACCAGTCTTATCTTCGGCTTCTCTGGGTTGCAGACGGCGAAGTGAGGTAGGTACCACGTCCTTCCGCTAGGTGGCGTGGTCGCGCGCTCGGCGTAACTTGAGGTAAGTAGGTTGTTGACGCGTTCGTTGTATTGTTGTTTCAGGTCGGCGTCTCGATCCAGCTTCCTCTCGAGCGTGTGTAGCCGCTTCAGTGCGTCGTTGCGATTGTTAGGTATTGTTTCTTCTTGATTGCGCCACAGTAGCCCCGTTTCGAACCTGCCGTCGGGTAAGCGGCGGCTCTTCTCCTCTAGTATGCGAAGCGCTTGTTGCTCGGGATCGCTGCTCGGTCGCCTCGGCTCGATCGCTAGGGACTCGAGAGCGAAATATTTCTTCATTGTTTCTTCTATGTCTTCAGTTGACTTGGCCCGCGTGAGGTGCGCACAGCAGTACGCGATTGGCTCCGCTCTAGTGGTGCGACAGCCGTGGAGTACCCATCCTAGTAGGGTTCTTGAAGCGACGAGTTGATCGCGCCGTCCTCTTCTTATTTCTCGCGACACGATTAGCTCCCAGTTGTCTTGACCGATGAGTATTTGTGGGGTTGCGCCGCGGTAAGTTAACTTGTGCTTGAGTCCTCTGAGATGTGTGCAGCCTTCTATCTCGCTCACACCTATGGATTGTGTGGTGAAGCCCAGACTGCCGACGGTATGCGCGTTTGATATGCGCTGCTCCTGCCCGCCGTACTTGTTGCGTATGTAAACCTCGACCCTCCTGCTCTGATTGTGTTCCATCTCTTTTCCTCCTACTCCCTGCACCCACATTGGTTCGGTGGGGCCGTCGAGCCCGAGTGTGTCCGCCAGCGCTGAGTCGATAATTGTCACGGTGCTGCCTTCGTCGAGTAGAGCGAATGTGTCTGCTTCCGCCCGCGGGCCGCGTAGTGTGACTGGTACTATCTTCAGGTAGGCGCGTCTTGTACGTGCTGTCGCGCAGGCGATCTGGTTCACTGCCGAGGCCACGACTTCTTCAGGTTTGTGTGGTGGGGGTGGCTCGGCAGCGGCTGCAGCGGCGGCCGCGGGTGACGACTTCTCGTGGTGTAGTAGGCGATGATGTCTCATGGGGCAGCCTTGCTGGCCGCAAGGCTTCGCTCGGCAGGCGAAGCGTCGATGTTTGCTGACGAGGCACCGGTAGCAGATATTGTTTTTCTTGGCCACCTCCCAGCGCTCGTTCGTGTCGATCTTCATAAATTGCGGGCACGACGGCAGTTGATGCGTAGCGTGTTCACATAGCGGGCACGCTGGCTTCTCTTCTTTTGGCTTCTTATTCGTCTCGACCGCGGCGGCGTACGTTCGCTCGGGCTTCTTTCTTGCGCTTCTTACTTCTTTATTTTCCGTCGTATTCTCAGGCGGAGCGTAAGGTGTGCACTTGTCGGCTTCATTGTTCAAAAAGTCGGCAACTTTCTTGAGCTCGGGCGTCTCTTCTCTCGTAGCTGCGTAGTCGTACCATTTGTTGCGAATTATCGGCGATAATTTGTCGACTATCGACCGCAGTAGCTCCGGGTTGTAGAGGTACTGCGGTTTCTTCAATATTTCGATAGTCGTCACAGTGTTCGCGATCCGGCTGGCGAATATGCACAGATCGCGCGGGTTGTCGGTGAGGCGCGGCAGTCCCTTAATCTTCTCCAGTTCGTTGATGAGTAGAGCGTCTGGTCTTCCGTATCTTCTTTCTAGTGCTCGGATGACGTCCTCGGGATGTGGCTGGCTGATTAGGAGGGCGCTGACGGCCTCCGCGGCGACACCTTTCAGACTTCTTCTTATACGGGCGACGTTTTCACTTGCAGAGAAACTGGGCGCGGACTCGTTGTACGCGGCCTTAAATTGTAGCCACTCGGTGCACAGGCCACTAAAGGTCGGCAAGTCGGGTATGTACTTCTTGTAGGACTTGCTGGCTTGAATGGCTTCTGTGAGGGCGGCGGTTAGCGACGACACGTCCATCGCACGAGTGTCTTCGTATGTATCCGGCCGCGCGCGTCGTCTAGTAGTGCGCGCGGCGGGCTCTTGCGTTTCTTCTATATGGACGGCCTCTTCTATCTCTGTCGCTTGTTGTGGTCGGCGATTGAACCAGTCGGCGATGCGCTGCGGCGCGAGGTCCTCTTCCTCTTCTTCAGACTCCTCTCTTGATGACACCAGTTCTATTCTTTCTTGACGTATTCTTGCTAGTTTGGCTTCTGCTTGTACACGCTTCACCTCTAGCTCGGCCAACCTCTCCTTGGCCTCCAACTCCGCGAGGAGTCTCTTGCTGGAGGCCTTAGATCGGTGTGACCGAGCGGGTTTCGCTGGTTGTCTCGGTGGTGGCATCAATTGGGTGGGGTTGCGTTCGACGATCGTGTTGGCTAGGCTGGCCGCAGGCGTTGCTTTGATGCCCGACGTGTCGGCGGGGTGGACGGCGTTGCTCGGCCCGGGTTGATTTTCTGGTCTGGGACGCGTCTTCTTGATGGCGCCCGTACCCGACGATGCAACTGTGTCCAGCGTCTCCGCTGATCCCAACGTAGCGCCGGTGCCCGACGTAGTGCCGGTGCCCGACGTAGTGCCGGTGCCCGACGTAGTGCCGGTGCCCGACGTAGTGCCGGTGCCTGACGTGGTGCCGGTGCCTGACGTAGTGTCGGTGGCGCCGGTGCCCGATGTCGTGCCTGTAGCGCCGGTGCCCGATGTCGTGCCTGTTTCCCCGGAGCCCGGAGATTTTTCTGACGATTCTTCATCTTCTTTGCTGTGGTTGTTTCTTGTTTTCGCCATCTTGCTGTCTTCTTGCTTCAGAGATCCGGCTTCGACGAGGACCAAACAATGTGAGTGTTAGGCCCTATCTTCGTGTGTCGCAGCGGGGTGCGCAGGGGAGGGGAGAGAGTGGACTGTAGAATTCTCATAGGTAGCAGAGGATGGAATGAAACACGCAGCTGGCTTATTCAGATGCAGGAGGGTCGAGGTTGGAGAGGTTCCTTTTTTCTTCTTTAGTTGTTTCCTGGTCGGCTGCTGGCTCTAGACTGACGCGGAGCGGGGCGATGTACCGGCTTTTATAACCACCTATTTTATGCGCCTCGTCCCCCGCTCCCCGCGGGGCGCGCATGCGCGGATCGTGAGAGATTGGCGCATGCGCGCAGGTTACCTATCTACCTATCTCTTTCTAATTGGGGAACCTCTCTTTCCTCGGCCCTCTGGCACTTATTTATTTATTTTATAAATACATTTTATTAAACTTACAAGTCTTATAAGCTATCCTACCTAATCTATTCTTATTAGGTCCTAGCCTATCTTAGTAAACTTATTGGAAAGGCGCAAAGTGTGTGTCGTCCTCGGCGACCCACACTTTGCCCCCCTCGTTAAGCAGAGCTACGTAATGAAAAGACAATAGGGTAATATTTTATTATTCACAAATTAGGATCTTAATCTAAATTATCTCTTAATGAATTTACTTATCTAATTACATTTGATGACTGGGACGCGCGTCGTGTACAGGAGGATAGAGGCGGAATGTCAAAGTAAATTATGTAGCCACTGTAAATTTACTGCCGTTGAATAATTTTACGATTTAGACTCACTTGTTTTTAATTTTTAGTCACTACGCGACATGTTTCGGAGAGCCTAGGTCTCCTTTCTCAAGCACTAACAGTGCGAGCAGCGTTCACGACGGACGTGTATCGCGTACTGCGGCGCTGTCATTGTAGGGGGGGTATAAGAGCCACCTTTGGGCTCTTATGTACTTTAGCTACGTAATTTACCATGACAGTAACTTTCTATTTCAAATTCTCTTTGGTTAGAAACCGGCTAAGTGCGAATCGGACTCGCGCACTAAGGGTTCCGTGCCATTACGCAAAAAACGGCAAAAAAATCACGTTTGTTGTATGGTGGCCCCATTAAATATTTATTTTATTTTGTTTTTAGTATTTGTTGTTATAGTGACAACAGAAATACATCATCTGTGAATATTTCAACTGCCTACTCGCGGTTCATGAGATACAACCTGGTGACAGACAGACAGACGGACAGCGGAGTCGTAGTATATGTAAGTAGTAGGTATACATAAATTAATACTTACATGGTGGTGAGCAGGTCGGCCCAGCCGGGCATGAAGCCGGGCTTCCTGAAGATATACATGAACACCGCCAGGATGAACAGACCGCCAGAAACCTGAAAAACACATTAGTATATCCAATTATTACGGTTAATCAACTTTTTCTTGTCACTAGTTGCCATGGCTACGGTCTCCTGGGTCACTCTTAAAATACTAGTTTTTTCGTATTTAAATGAACCTAACTTGAATTTTTTTGGTAGTTATAAGGCCTTTCCGTAATGGAACATCTACTAAGCACGTTTGTAGAACATGGTACAGCAGCTCTTCTAAGAAACTATGCTACTATTGTCTCCTGGCTGATGGGACAGAATAACAACAAGAAATAAAGAATAGTTGATCGACCCATTAGTCGTTTCAATAAAAGGCAGATACCATGAAAATTTTAACCGAAAGGGGTTGTGCACAAATCACGAGAGGTGTTTTCGGCTAATTTTAAGGGCACTTGGACCCTAAACTAAAGATATATATTTATCTGTATCTCTTGCACCATTTTTACATGTTTGCCGCGATGGTTGACTGGTAGAGAATGCCATTAGGCATTAAATCCCCAATTTTTACATACTTTTATGTTTTCTGCAATCAAGTTTAAATAAATACTTGGGTTATAAATATTTAGGGGTATAAACATACCTTTTCGTGGAAGGTGGCGGGTCCGAGGCTCTTGTATTTCTCGTTGATGACCTTCATGGTGGCTTTGGAGCCCGAGGCCAGCTGCACCTTCTTGGCGGCTTCGCTGTTGGGCCTGAAACATTATCATATGGTGCCAAAAGTTATTTCAAAAACCCTTTTTAAGTTTTAAGGGGCTACCCTACGCCAATGACCTTTGATCTTAATCCCTTAGTTTTCTAATGTTTTTGTAACTCATTATATCAGCAAAGGCTTTAAGCAATATAGTATCCCATATTTACTTGAATGTTTATAGTATTCGAGATATTTGGCATCAAAGTTAAACACTTTTAGGCTAAAAAACTGGTTTTCTGGCCATAACTTTTGTGTTAATTAGTTTAAAATTAAAACCCTGGACACGTTTTTTGAGACGTCAAAGACGAACCCAAATATGTAGATTTCGTACATGTAAGATCCTTCACTGCCAACTAGTTAGATACGAAAAAAGTGTTTTTTAGACAATGTTTAAAAAATTCATAAAAAAATAAGTATTCATTTCCTTCAAAATCCGGTGGACAAAACTGGAGATAAAAGATTAAAAAACCGATAACCGTTTGTCTTATAATTCTATCTGTAGTGCAAAAAAAGGAGATACGATTCAAAACTTGTCAAAAATCGGTGAAAACCTCGGGTAGCCCCTTAAACACTTTACATACTTATACTCTGTATCTTTAGGTATTTAAAACAGAGTAAACAAAATCTACCCCTTAAATAAATTTATTTTATAAATAAAAAAAATGCCCTAAGTCGTAGTCGCTCGGTAGGGTGTCCAGAAGGCTGGCCGCATTGCCCCGCTGGATGGCAATGCTGATCCTTTGGGCAAAATATTGGCCAGCCCTCTGGTCACCGGGGCCCTCTATGAGGCGCTTTGACAGCTCCTCATAGAGACGACGTGCGCGAGGTCCCCAAGGATTCCACTCCAAACGGCGCAAATAGCTTCTTAAGGCCCACTCACACCATTCCACTAACCCGGGGTTAAGCGATTAAACTATTAACCTAGTGTCAAATTGGATGGCTAACCATGGCAACTCCTGGTTTAACTGGTTAACCCCGGGTTGGTGGAATGGTGCAAGTGGGCCTAAGCGTAGCAGCGTGGTAGTTGATGGTACTAACCTGAACATGCCCATGAAGGTGACCTGCAGGGAGACCCAGACTAGGAGCTGCATCAGTATCATGGGCGGCGTGCTGTACGCCATGAAGTAGAAGAAGTTCACTGCGTGGTGGATCTCAGGGAACTCACTGGAAAATAAACATCAAAATGTATTGATTATATCATAACACTACACACAAATATTATTATAAACAGCCTCCTAGCTTAATGTATGAGAGATGTTATCTATGCATCTAAGTATGTATTTTTCTATACACAAAAGTATGTATATTTTATATCGTCGCCTTGACTACCCATAGTACCTACAAGGTTCGCTTAGTTTGGGGCTAGGTCGATCTGTGTAAGGTTGTCCTCAAAAATATTGGGAACAATCTTTTACAGATTTTCTCTCAAGCTGAAGACTACGCTACGCAAGAGTTCAAAATCGTTGAACAATGTTACCCCACGAATCAAAGTAAATGATGACTATTTTAGGGGTGTAATAACTACGGTTCGCAAGGTCTGACAGAGACCGAAAGGCCAAGCCGTGGCCCTTGGGTTAATTGGGAGATACCTGGACTACTGCATCAAACCACACCTGTAGAATATTCTCTTGAAGGCAGAGTTGGTGGCACTGCCGTCTAGGGCACCACAGGTAGGGTTGCCAGATGGTCGGGATTTGGCGAGATTCTCCCGATTTTATGCATGAGTTCCCGACAAAGTGAAAATTGTCCCGAAAACGGCTTCACGTTATAAAACAATAATTTCAAGTTCCGAACCGTCGTCGAGCGAGCGAGCGACCCGCGTCGAGATTTTTGTTTGTTCAAGATCTCAAAAAATTAATACTATTTTTTATATAAAAACGTCTGTGGGATGGGCAGAGCAGCTGACGTAGTGCCAATAATGTAAAATATCGTTGTGTTTAAGACAATTACTTTAATTTGAATGTTTTTTTCACCGACTTAAATCCCAAAATCCCGAAAAAGTGATATTTTTTCCCGATAATAGCGCCTTTCGATCTGGCAACCCTAACCACAGGCCAATCTTTGTTCAGGGAGGAAGTAAAATGTTCTCCGGACTATATCTCACCTGTCGAATATCCCCTTGAAGGCAGAGTTGGTGGCAGTTCCGACCAGGGTGCCGCAGCCACCCAGGGTAGAAGCGTAAGCTATGCTCAGGTAGTAGCAGATTGTGATGTCGCTCGGAATCGGGGCTCTGAAAAAAAAATCTGTTGGTATTGTTTTGTTGATTGACCTATTTTACTAAGACCCAACGTTAAGATAAAGGCTTGGCCACACACAGAGCGCGACGCAGCGCCGCGTCCGCGCCGCGTGATGCCGACGCGATGCCTGGTCAAACAGGGCGCGCGCCGATCGCGCCGGCCTCACGCTCTCAACACGCCCTCAAGGCGCGGTGAACGCGGCGCGGCCGCGCGGGAACGCGGCGCACCGTTCGCTGCCTAACGTCCGATCCTACTGATGTGACCTTGCGCGACGCGGCGGGCCGCCGCGTTCGCTCGGCGCAGCGCTGCGCACGCGCCGCGCGGACGCAAGGGGCCGCGCGGCGCGGGGCGCGACAGAAGCGGGGCGTGATACCGGCGGGACGCAGTCTGTTTGACGTCGGTAACCTGTTAGCATGTGCCGCGGTCGCGCGGCGTGGACGCGGCGCTGCGTCGCGCTCTGTGTGTGGCCAAGCCTTAAGATAAGATAAGATTTCTTTATTGTCAAAGCTGTGTTGGTACATAGGTCTTATAAATATTTATTATTTATATTTATTATATTTATTATTTTGAGAGTTTGAGAGCTCTCTCTCTCACTCTCTCGCTCTCTCTCTCTCTCTCTCGCTCTCTCTCTCTCTCGCTCTCTCTCTCTCTCGCTCTCTCTCTCTCTCTCGCTCTCTCTCTCTCTCTCTTTCTCTGAGATCCAAAGTTTGATAAATAAAGTAGATGGCGCATTACAGCGTCATGTTTTGGGGTGACTGAAATCTCAAATGTTAACTATTGACGATTTGCAGTTACCGCATAGTGTTCAAAACCGCACGCCATTTTTATGAGCTGTTAAATTCACGGTGATAATTTCTAGACTTAAAATACTCTTCTGCAATCAATACGACGTATGGCGTTTAAACGATAAGAAGATCTGCAATGTTGCCAACTTATTTTTTATTGCCAACTTACTGTCCAAACAAACATAATATTTATTTGGGGGTCCCTTTGTTTCCAGTTACGTTAAATAAATAGGGTCTCTATTGTTTCCCAAAAAGTTTTGAGTCATAATGTATTGTTTGTCATATTATCATTAGTCATAAAACTGAAACCGTTAACTTTTCAGGATTTTCGTAAGGTTATCTTATAGATAGGTTAGGTTTGTTTTATGGCAATCCTGAAAAGTGACGCGTTTCTGAACCAAATAAATGATGACTAACGAAAATGCGGGCAAACGATACATTATGACTTAAAACTTTTTGGGAAACAATAGAGACCCTATTTATTTAACGTTATATTTATGAATAGATATCTAAATTTCGATATTATTACCCAAAATGCTGATTAAATATTAAAAAAACGACTGATTGCACTCCGTGAGTGCCGGCAGAAGTGAAAATTCAATGACATTGTAACAGTTTTTCGATCAGGTCACGTGTCCTTCTTACGTCTTACGAATCTTACGGCCACGTGACCTGCCGCGAGTATAACACTTTTTCCCATCACAAAAAGTGAACAGCGCCGCTAAAGAAGTTTTCACTTCAAAAACTCACTCTTTTCACACTGAGGATTGTGGTCACTGGAACCCCTCACATAAACAATTTGTCTCCATCGGTTGTGGTCGAAGTAGCCCTCACTACTTGATGTAGCTTGGAAGAGGCGGCTTCCTTTATTTGGTCAGACCATCGTGTTGGCGATCGGCCTCGTGTCTTGCCTTCGGTATTGCCAACAATGACCAATTTTTCTAGATTGCTATCCTCACTTCGCATGATATCACCGAAATATGACAGTATGCGTTGCAGACATATGGTGGACAGCAGAGTCTTGATGCCAAGTTGAGAGAGAATAGACACGTTTTTCCGTCCATGGTATTCGAAGCATTCGCCTCCAGCACCACATTTCGAACGCATTTATTCTCTATCTCTTTCCTATACTAGCATATAAATAAATAAAAACTCACTCTTCATCAGTCTTCTCATCCTTCGGCTTGGCCTCCTTGCCGTTCTCCGGCCTCTTCCTGTTGACGTACACGTCCCCCAGCCCCTGGGACTCCAGCACCTCGAGGATGGCCTCCACGATGGGCACCATCATGGTGGTGGCGGCCGCGTTCGACACCCACATCGAGATGAACATAGTCACGAACGTTAGCCCGAAGTTCAGTCTGAAATTAGTGTAAAGGTATTAGTGTAAATATTTTTTTGCTTCGTCTGCGTGGAAATGTGTTATTTAACTTATTAAATATTAATATTAACGCCATCTACTCGACTACAGGACCTTCAGCCTACTCTCGAGTAGATGGCGTTAATATTAATATTTAACAAGTTAACACACAGTTTTAATCGCCTGTCGAAAGATGGCAGTAAATGTACTGTAGCTACATAATTTACCATGACAGTAACTCTCTATTTCAAATTCTCTTTCGTAAAATGGACTGCACTTACATATTAACGTGAAGTCCTAAAAGTTAAAGTTTTCTGTCGAGACCTCAAGATGGCAGCACCTTCAACGCGTAACGTCCCTGTACGGCTGTTTGTCTCCTTCATGTACGCTGCACAGGTCTTGTCCGAGTCCAGGATACCCATGGTCGGGAAGAGGACTATGGGCAGAATGGATGCCACGGGGACTAGACTTACCTTCTATGGGAGCATCCGACAACTTGCACAGTCCACAACGCAACTCTCCTGGGTAACTTGGAATGCTGCACCCCGGCAGCGATCATCAGACCACCCATGAACATCATGTTTGTCTCCTTCATGTACGCTGCACAGGTCTTGTCGGAGTCCAGGATACCCATGGTCGGGAACAGGACTATGGGCAGCATGTATGCCACGGGGACTATAGACTTACCTTCTATGGGAGCATCCAACAACTTGCACAGTCCACAACGCAACTCTCCTGGGTAACTTGGAATGCTACACCCCGGCAGCGATCATCAGACCACCCATGAACATCATGTTTGTCTCCTTCATGTATGCTGCACAGGTCTTGTCTGAGTCCAGGATACCCATGGTCGGGAACAGGACTATGGGCAGCACGGGACTATAGACTTACCTTCTATGGGAGCATCCGACAACTTGCACAGTCCACAACGCGACTCTCCTGGGTAACTTGGAATGCTGCACCCCGGCAGCGATCATCAGACCACCCATGAACATCATGTTTGTCTCCTTCATGTACGCTGCACAGGTCTTGTCCGAGTCCAGGTTGCCCATGGTCGGGAACAGGACTATGGGCAGCATGGATGCCACGGGGACTATAGACTTACCTTCTATGGGAACATCCAACAACTTGCACAGTCCACAACGCAACTCTCCTGGGTAACTTGGAATGCTGCACCCCGGCAGCGATCATCAGACCACCCATGAACATCATGTTTGTCTCCTTCATGTATGCTGCACAGGTCTTGTCTGAGTCCAGGATACCCATGGTCGGGAACAGGACTATGGGCAGCACGGGACTATAGACTTACCTTCTATGGGAGCATCCGACAACTTGCACAGTCCACAACGCGACTCTCCTGGGTAACTTGGAATGCTGCACCCCGGCAGCGATCATCAGACCACCCATGAACATCATGTTTGTCTCCTTCATGTACGCTGCACAGGTCTTGTCCGAGTCCAGGATGCCCATGGTCGGGAACAGGACTATGGGCAGCATGGATGCCACGGGGACTTTAGACTTACCTTCTATGGGAGCATCCAACAACTTGCACAGTCCACAACGCAACTCTCCTGGGTAACTTGGAATGCTGCACCCCGGCAGCGATCATCAGACCACCCATGAACATCATGTTTGTCTCCTTCATGTACGCTGCACAGGTCTTGTCCGAGTCCAGGATACCCATGGTCGGGAAGAGGACTATGGGCAGAATGGATGCCACGGGGACTAGACTTACCTTCTATGGGAGCATCCAACAACTTGCACAGTCCACAACGCAACTCTCCTGGGTAACTTGGAATGCTGCACCCCGGCAGCGATCATCAGACCACCCATGAACATCATGTTTGTCTCCTTCATGTACGCTGCACAGGTCTTGTCCGAGTCCAGGATGCCCATGGTCGGGAACAGGACTATGGGCAGCATGGATGTGACGGGCAGGGGGAGGAGTTCCAAGACCCAGTAGGTCGCCATTATAAGGACGACGTACATGCATTTGAAGGCCTGAAATGAGAAATAGGAGATTACAGGTTTATTTACTTTTTTTTTTCATAATTGTTTGTAGAAGTATTTTACTTTATCAGAATGGTAAAAAACCGGCCAAGTGCGAGTCGGACTCAAGGGGTCATCCATTAATTACATCACACGTTTAGGGGGAGGGAGGGGGTCAAGAAAATGTGACATATTGTGACATTGGGGAGGGGGGGAGACATAAATTTTGTGACGTCACTTTAACTTCATCAGTAACCGAAAATTTATTTAACTTATTTTATTCGCTGTACATTTAAATAACAAGTTTTTAAAACGATAATCGTTTTTATTCGTTTAATTTTCTTTCCTAAGCAGTTTTGGGTATAAAATTACTAATATTTATATCGTCAAAAATATTTTGATAAAATACTCGTATTAATAATACAGTACAGTACTTACTTAATTCGATTTGGCAATTTCGTAGAAAAAATGTGACGTCACACTAGGGGGGAGGGGTTTGCCAAATGTGACCAAGTGTGACAAGGAGGGGGGGAGGGGTCAAAACACCTAGAAATTCGTGTGACGTAATTAACGGATGACCACTAACATTACGCAATAAACGTTAAAAAATCGCATTTGTTGTATGGGAGCTCCACCTTAATATTTATTATAATTTGTTGTTATAGCGGCAACAGAAATATACATCATCTGTGAAAATTTCAACTGCCTAGCTATCACGGTTCATGAGATACAGCCTAGTGATAGACAGACAAAGGAGTCTTCGTTATAGGGTATGGTAGTTATCTTTTACCCTTTGGGCACGGAACCCTAAAAATGAAGGTGATGTTAAATTGCTCGTCGAAGTAGATGGCGCTGCAAGGCGCCATACATTTCACGGTAACAAGAATTTGAAAAATCATAAAATACGGGATAGTATAGCGCCATCCCTTGCGGCTATGCACTACTTGACATTCATAAGTGCATTGTACAATGCACCGTCAGATTTAACCCTTAAATGCATGATTAAAAAATAATAATAATAAAAAGTAATATAATAAATGTAATTTTGGATACCTGGCATATTGAGCCAAGGGCCATCAAAATATACGATGTAGATCTACATCATAATGCATTTAAGGGTTAAGGTGCTCAAAAACGCACTCTAGTGCCTTGACAATAGAGACGTATTCAGATATTTGTGAGAACCTTGGCCGCTCCGATATGGGGTATTATCTATGAAAAGGGACCTTGTCGACGGCGCATACGCCGCACAGCGGAGTATCGTTGATAATGGCGTAAGCGTCACCGACAATAAGGTCCCTTTTCATAGATAACGTCACATATATCTGATGGAGACTGTACTATACCTAAATTGTCTAAATTGAAAAAAAAGAGTTTCACTTTTCACTCACCGGCTCATTATTCCTAATGGGTATCGGCAACAGTAGAATAGGTGTCAGCACTATCAACAGAGACTTCCAATAGATAGACAAGAACAGCTGTATCCTCTGTTTCAGCGTCGCGCTGGACCTTGGTCTGGAAAAGAAGTAGGTTGTGCCGCTGCAAAAGAAAACCATATTATAACACCTGCCGCATGCTGTTAACACTGAAAATGTGCTGGTGAGGGAAATAAGAGGCTATATAATACCGATAATGTAAGATGATTCAAATTAGAACTTCAAAAAATTGACTGGGAAAAAATTATATTAAAAAAACAACCGGCTGCACTCCGGGAGTGCCGGCAGAAGTGAAAACTCAATGACACTGTAACAGTTTTTCGATCAGGTCACGTGTCCGTCTTACGTCAAAATATTAATAACAGCGCCATCTAGTGCAAAATGTCTGCAGCACTATGTATAATTGAGGTTAACGCCGTCTAACGTTATTTCGTCGCATTACTTGAAACCCCTAAGCACATTACTGATAGAACTCGAGTTATATTAGTACCAGTTAGAGGGAAACTCACTAGATGGCATTTAAGTCAATAAAGAAAAACTCAATGACATTGTAATTCGATCAGGTCACGTGTCCGCCTTACGTCTTACGGTCACGTTACGAGTTTAACATTTTTTCCCCATCACAAAAAGTGCACAGCGCCGCTAAAGAAGTATTCACTTCAAAAATCAAAATCTTAATTATAACTATAACATGTTTAATGAAACATTAAAACGTATTTTAGACAGATGTATACCAATAAAAAAATGTTAAAATATCAACTGAACCCCGAAAAAAATGGCTCACAAAAGGCACCAAAATATCGTGTAAAAACAAAAGACTATCCCGGATCCTCGCAACATACGCATAAAGTGTATTCGGGTAATACCGAATGTCGGATAATTCCGAAATTCAGATGAAAATCACCCTTAATTCCATCATAATAAAAGTCTCATTTCGGAATTATCCGACAGTTTTCGACATTCGGAATTACCCGAGTAAACCTTACACCAAAAATCCTATACTTACAAAACATTACAAACTCTCCGAAAAAACATTTAAAATAGTAGTTGCAAAGTCTAAAAAACACCAATTTATAAATGAAATAGAACAATCTTTGTGGTGAATTACTAGAGAGCGTACAAACATAAATGAAATAAGATACAATCATAATATCGAGTTGTCGATCCAAAATAAACTAACGTCGGATCCGAAACAGGTTGCAAATGCGTTCAAAAGTTTTTATTAGAGATGCCCCGAATAGTGAATTTGGCGAATTCGGCGACCAAATATTCGGCATGACATGCTAACATTTTGAGTCACAATTATTATGAAAACTGTTCGCCAACAAAGCACAACGTTTGCTAAGATATATTATTTGTTGAACAGAATTAATGAATGTCGTTAGAGTCAATCAAATCAGACCCATGATAAAGATAAAATATTTTGGAATCAACAAATGCTCAAAAACGTGCCTTCGTATTTTAACTATTTTCCAAGAATACATTTTAAGTATTAAATATACCTAGTTTTTGGTATTTTTTTGTGTAATTTTTCCTTTTAGGTAGGTGCAACAGATATTCGGTATTCGGCCGAATAGTAGGCAACATTCCGCCGAATACCGAATATTTGCCGAATATTCGTGGCATCTCTAGTTTTTATGTATCGGTGGGGAAGGCTGGCGGTGATACAGGCCTGTCCTCAACCCAACCTTTAATATCATTGATTCGGTCAAGTTGTGTTCTAATATATGAGGAAGACAAACAGATTATAGCCAGCATTCAATGAAGTAGTATCTATAATACCTTTGGGTATGGTGCTTTACGTACACTAGTGTCCCATCCCCTCCCCCTGACGCAACCCCCTCTTTTAGCATGAAATATGTCCCAGTTGACGGTTTTTTTTTTAATTTTTGAGAAAAGTATTAGAGTCAGGATTAGTGTGCGTAAAGCACCATACCCAAAGGTATCATACTACATTCATTGAACCCAGGCTATAATTTGTTTATCAAAAAACATAATTTGACTGAATCACATGTATCTGCGCCCAGTAGAGTTGAAAGAAATAAATTACATAATAAAATCTCTAAAAAATAAACATAGCTTCGGAATCGATGAACTCACCTGCTTTGATAAAAAAATGTGCTGACGAGCTTACTATCCCTTAGCCCCCATTCGCACGACAGCTTTTTCAACGCGTGTTAAAAAAGCGCTTGTATCTGTCCCTACTCTAAATTCGATTTAACGATTTAAGGCTTAAAGTCGAAAATCCAACAACGCTTATAAAAAGCGCCACCGCTGGCGTGTGAATACATACATGGTTATCCATTTGTGTCATTCAAACACTTTTCTAACGCGCGTTGAAAAAGCTGTCGTGCGAATGGGGGCTTACTATATATGCTCATTAACCAATCGTTCGCTAAGGCATAGACAAACTACTTAATTCTCTTTGGCTGAGGGGTCATCCCCGGACCTTCTAAAGACCGCCTTAATAAAACCTATATACAAAAAGAAAGGAGACCGAACTAACCCTAGTAACTATCGACTCATTTCACTACTCCCAACATCATCAAAGATATTCGAAACAGCTGTTTGCAAGTGCTTTTATTCTTTTTGTGTAAAATATCGGATTCTCGATGACAACCAAAATGGGTTCCGGAAAAATCGTTCGACCACCTTAGCCGCCTATATAATACATATATGCAGCAAGTACTAGATATATGTACGTCTACCTCTTATCTAGAAAATCGAATACAATAGCTACGTGGTACAAAGTATCGATTACAAAACCAGTAGGTAGTATAAATTACGTGAAATCTGACGTGAAACACGTACAGAATTCCATTCCTCAAGGGAGTGTCATCGGGTGTTTGCTATTTTTGATTAACGACCTGCCAAAAATAATAAATCAAAATTGTGTAGGTACTATTTGCTGATGATATCTCTGTGCTAACATCGTGTCTAAATGACCAAAATTTTTACGAAAATCTCAAAAACATATTGACAAATATAACTCACTGGATGAACGATCATAGCTTAGAAATACATTTTTCAAAGTCTAAGTTAATGCAATTTAGGCCCTACCAAAAAATCCCGTTACGAATAGACTACTCATAGAATAATATAGTGAAATGATCAGAGTGCTACCATAAGTAATAAACGGTGTGCTTAGTTTTTAAATAATAATTAGTAAAATGTTTTAAGTGAAACTTATGTGTATTTAGAAAAATAACTACCAAAAACTGATATGAAAATGTGTTTATTTTATTGCATACTAAAATCATGCAGTGCAGCTTATATGTACCACTACAAGACTTTTTTTGGTGTTAATATATGTACAGTACTGTACATACCTCCTTGTCCGGTTTTCATAAACTCGGGCAAGGGTTAAAAGAAGAAATAATGTGTTACACATACATATTATGGGAGCATGCTGCAGTGAAGGGATAAAGAGACAATGCTCAGTATCACCGGTGCCTTTTATAAGTTCTTGCAAATACATATATTATATTTATAGGTCTGTTAGTAACTGGCAGGTTTACAATATTTTACACAACAATAATGCTTTGCCGCCCTAGACTTCAAAATTATTTTATAATTAAAAGAGTAGGAAAAAGTTAAAATGTAGGCACTAGTAATGTAAATTATTTACTTACTTACTTACTTACTAAGAATATAAAAAAAAATGTTTCTACTATGTAACTGAATAATTTATTAAAGCCACTTTTACTACAGAGTACAGCCCATGATAGCTCAAATGAAGTTAAAAGTTCCCTATAAAAAATATCTCAAATTTACCTTGGATTATTATAGCTGATTTTTAAGTGAGTTTACTTACCGAATTTCATCATTGATGCCGTTTTCCACGTGGTTCGTGGTGTCTCCTGCGTTACCGTTGGACATTTTTGCGGCTTTAGTTATCCGATGGTAATTATTAATTTAGAAAACACGTAGAAATATCTTCGGTTACATTCCCACAAACATCTGTAAAGAAAGAAAAAAATGTGATAAAAACCATACGACCACTTAAGTAGACCAAACCTATAGTGAATTTTAATTACATTTAGAGAAATTCTCCAAATTTGTGCGAACAAGCAATAACTTGTCGCGGAAATTCAAATAAAACGTATCTAATCACACACTTCATATTCATGCATGGTATAATTATTATCTGTCAAAAATGACAAAACAAAACACATTAAAATGCATTAAAAATAAGCTTGTAATATTGGCAATATGCAATGCGTTTCGTGTATTGTCACAGAATAATTAATAGTATTGTGAGGGCGCATATCGTTTAGCAATAGTTCTAAAATAATTCTAAAATACATGTAATATAAAATAAATAATATATAGATGGTCAAGCAAATCTTGTCAGTAGCAAAAGGTGGCAAATTAAAAAAAATGTAGGTGCGAAGGGTTATTGTCCCATAGAAAATTTGAATTTCGCGCCTTTTTCTACTGACAGGATTTGCTTGACCAGCTTATTTCTTGTGTGCAAAAACGAAACGCTTCAATAGTTGCTGTTCATAAAGTTAGCTATGCATTTTATATGATTAACAAAACGTACATGATTTTGCGTTATATTATAGACAATAAGTACAATGTACAAATAAAATTAGAATTTAAATTATAGTGTGGTAATAAGAATAAATTATTACTCTATTTAAATTTTACAAATGCAATTTTAAACAGAAAGAGTAATAGCGAGCCCCATAAACACTCACGCAGTAGTGCCACAACTGTACACGCAAACGTCAACGTCAAACGTAATTGACAATTGAGGAAAATAGAAATAATTGAATTGATAATGATAACAATTTAGTTTCTTGTTATTTTTAAGCTATTGACGGAGCTTTAAATATAGTGCAGTATAAGAAATAGTGTTTTATTAAGTGTGAATGCTATGGGGAAACAAATGAAGTCCGACGCGGACGGTAAGTCACTTAACAAATTTTCATTTTGTTATCACTTTACCTCAATGCCGGTTTATTAAGTATAGCAATTTCAGCAGACTATAGACCAACAGTTACAGGTGGCCGAGCGGTTATTTGACACGGATTTTCTTCGGTTATAAATTGTCTGGTCATATTTTTAGGTTATGTTCGTCCGGTACGGGCGAGTAACGTTGTACAAACATTCTTGAATAACAAATATAATATCTATTATCTAGAAACGTGCAGGTCTCGAAGAGGTGCAAAAACTGGATGTTATTATCAAGTTATTATTAGACTTGAAAGGTTAGTGCCACTAGACATAACAAATCTTAATGAAAGTATCTACAGAGGTCATTCAACTTTTACATTTTATATGGGCCTTGATGCCTGAATTAAATATCTAAATAAATAACCTAAAGGCTTATTCTCTTTGTAATCTTCAAGCCACCCAAATAATTGAACTTTTAAAGGTCTTGGACCACTAAAGATAACATTTGTGGCTCTTTCAGATTGTTAAACTCGTGTTCTACTGTGATTTTTTTTTGTTATTATGTGATTAACTCTTCTTAAATGTTTGCTGACCCTTGTTCAATGTTATTACAACCAACTACATTGATATGTACATGTGACGTTCCATGCAATATTAAGGTACGCTATTATCACAGGCAAAACATCCTCTAGACTGAGCATAGTCGCGCTACCCCCGCTGCCACGCATACGGTAATTTTACTCCATGTTCGAGTCGAAAGTGTCTTTGTGTGACGTCCGTGAACTCGTTTGTCGTTTGAACGGACCAATCACGGCACGGGACTTCGCTCACCTCGTAATAAGCTTACTCCCTTGTCATAAGGCGAAAAATGTAAACATATCTTTGACATGTTCAAGCCAACATACATGTGCGCTTCTGTTTGTAAATGTTCAACACATGGCAAAAATATCTAGACATTTTACAACTTTAACTCAATGTAATAAGGTAAACAAAAGAATTCTAGGTATGTGCAAGTTGACTACACCACACAAGCATAATTTCCATTCATGATTCATAAAAGGACTTAAGTTCCTAAAAACGTTTAAACATTGTGTCATTTTATTGTTAAGAGATTGTTAATCAGGACCGAGGGCCTACCGCGAGGCACGTTCACCGTGTTGCCTCCCTGTCACACTTACATACAAACTTACAAGTGCGACAGAGAGATAACACGTCGAATGTGGTTCGAGGTAGGCCCTCTGGTTACTTAGCATACAATAGAGTGGATGTGACGCAAAACAACATGTAAGAAGAGTTGTTCAGTGAAATGGGTATCATACTTAACCCTTTCAATGCAACGCCTATCGTGTGCGCATCATTCTGAATGTTCCATCACCAATCGGAATGCCCTCTGGTTACTTAGCATACAATAGAGTGGATGTGACGCAAAACAACATGTAAGAAGAGTTGTTCAGTGAAATGGGTATCATACTTAACCCTTTCAATGCAACGCCTATCGTGTGCGCATCATTCTGAATGTTCCATCACCAATCGGAATGCACAAAAGTTGGTATTAGAGTGCAGTCAAACAGTTAAGGAAGAAAGTTTTTGCCTCATCTGCCTTAGCGCGAAGTTGACTACCCTTCTAATGGCTCCTCTACACGATGGGCCAACGCCGGCCACTCCAAGGGACGCATTTATGCGTTAGAGTGAGCAAGTGATATTGCTATCTCATTCTACCTCATGGCTGCGTCCCTTGGATTGGCCGGCGTTGGCCCATCGTATAGAGGAGCCATAACGGTATTGATATGATTAGAAAGGAACCGGAAGATTATATTGCACGCGAGTCTACTGGTATGTCTACTACTGGAGCGCGTGGCTCAAACGTTATACTGCCAAAAGCCAATATTGCGTTTAATCGGAAATCGTACTTTTAGGATTCTGAATATCGCCGATATGTAAAATAAAACTACTAGCTAGAACAACTTAACGAAAATACGGAAGTCTGAAGATGTAAATAATGTCTGAATTATTTAAATAATTGTAATAAATAGTATTGTATAGTATACAGTTCAAGTTTGCATAATTAACACGGCTTTTATTTTATTTAAACAAGTGTATGTGTGTGCTATGATTTTGCAAAGAATTCTGTAGTTCACTACCTTTTAAACGTAAAGGCTGTCATCTTTCGGACAAGACCATTTTAGCGAAGTTATAGGGAACGTACGTGAACTGTAGGGGGCAGCATAGGAGCCCCCTGTTATTGGTGCGAAGCGTACGTCAAGTTTATACTTCCAATGTAACCCACAAGATAGCAGAACCTACAATGCACTAAAACAAGTGCGTGAACTATAGGGCAGCACTTGCTTTGGCGTGAACTGTCAATCTAACAGTTTATGTTTCGGATTCAAGCCACCAGATGGCAGACACTCCAACGCGCACGGCCCCTATTGCCGAACCATGTTAACTTTGTACAGCGTTTTGTAGTGACATGACATGCCATCATTGGACCATAAATAAAAGCAACAGTACTTACAGATGTAGTGCATAATTATTTTCCATCGTATTTTCACGGAAACGTACGAACGTGTCTGGCTATTTCAATCCTGGAGTAGCATGACAAAAACGAAAATTTCCGAGAAATTACGATGGAAAACAATTATGCACTACATCTGTAACAACCTTTTGTCTTGTTCTTATTTGTGTCATCTACGTGCTTCGTTGTGTAAGATAAGTCGCTGGTAAACAAAAATCCTGTAAACCGTCTACTATTGTATTGCGGGTGCAGCATTATTGCTACAGAGATGAATAATTCTACTGCCCAGCAAAACTCCAGGCCTTCCTTGGCAACCAGACGCCAGGAACGCATACAGCAACCGAAGTCCAAGGTGACATGAGGAGGCGCGTGTTACGTAACTCTGGAACGTATTTATAGTTATGGAGGAGGCGCGGCTTGACGTCATTGAAACTTTTCAACGATTTACGTCAAACATTTCTGTAAACAACTGTTCTAGGAGTTGGGATATGTGATAGTACTCGTAAATCAACTGTGGGTTGATTCGCGCAAGGAAAAGAGCAGGGGTTGTGCTGGGGAAACCTTGAGTGTTAAGGGGCCCACACATTACCAGTTCGCCGGATGATATCAGCCTGTCAGTTAAACGCAAAATTTCACAGCTCCGAACAACTGACAGGCTGATATCGTCCGGCGAACTGGTGATCTGTGGGCCCCTTTAGGCCCACTTGCACCATTCCACTAACCCGGGGTAACCGGTTAAACCTGGAGTTGCCATAGTTACCCAGGATACAATTTGACACTAGGTTAACGGTTTAACCGCTTAACCCCGGGTTAGTGGGATGGTGCACGTGGGCCTAGGAGTTAAAAGAATTAGCCGCCGCCGTATAATCGACGTTACGCTCTTGTTTTAAGACATGCTGAAATAACATGAAAACTTGTACTATTGTTGCATTTGTTGCGCTTGCAAAATCCACTATGAGTTCTTCAATATTTTGAGAAAAGAAAACCTTATCATAGTTGAAACTCTACCTTTACATCATCGAAACATTTCATTTAAATCAACAATCCTTTTCAGCGTAGATTTCCTTAATCTTTCTATTTTCATTCAAACTTTGTAATAGGCAAGACGTATTATGTAAGAAGGCGTAGATGCAATACGGATCCCTAGTTAATCTAGACACGCGGCAGCGTGCCAAGCCAAGTTCAAGCAAAGGAACTGGCTAGCCAGCGCCAAGTGTAATATTACACGAACCACTTGGTGCCACTTTTGACCCTTCTATAACTCAAAACATCTTTAACGTAAACACATAAAACTACGTGTGTTTAATTATATCCATAAGGACATCTAGAAGCCCAAATTTCATGAAGCTAGCTCAAACGGTTATAAAGATATGAAGGTCAAAAAGTCGTAAATTTTAAGACTGACTGACATACCTATAGTACCTAAACCTAACCTACTTCCAGATGACCTAGAAGGATGAAATTTGGAATCCAGCTCAGTTATTGTATGAAAGCGTAGGAAAAAATCTAAAAATTAAAAAAAGTTATAAAATAGGGGGGGTCCCCATACAAAAAAACCATTTTTTATTGTGACTGACATATAAGTACCTAAACCTAACCTACTTCCAGATGACCTAGAAGGATGAAATTTGGAATCCAGCTCAGTTATTGTGTGAAAGCGTAGGAAAAAATCTAAAAATTAAAAAAAAGTTATAAAATAGGGGGGGTCCCCATACAAAAAAACCATTTTTTATTGTGACTGACATATAAGTACCTAAACCTAACCTACTTCCAGATGACCTAGAAGGATGAAATTTGGAATCCAGCTCGGTTATTGTGTGTAAGCGTAGGAAAAAATCTAAAAACAAAAAAAAGTTAATAAATAGGGGGGGTTCCCATACAAATTTCTTTTTTATTGTGACTGACATATAGTACCTAAACCTAACCTACTTCCAGGTGACCTAGAAGGATGAAATTTGGAATCCAGCTCGGTAATTGTGTGTAAGCGTAGGAAAAAATCTAAAAATAAATAAAAGTTAAAAATTAGGGGGGGTCCCCATACAAACAACCTGTAATACGCGCTAAACAACCGGCCAACGGTGTGTCGTTGGCGGCGCGCGGCACCACATAATTAATACAAAGAACAGAAGTAAAAAACATGCAGCGGAAACACAAGAAAAAACATTAAATCTCAATACCTGCCTAGTTTTCTTTACAAAAAGTATTGATATCCCATCAAAAACATAAATGTAAAAAAGGAGAGCCAAGTTCAATACAAAAATTATGCTTGGCTGTGGGGTTCGCCGCAAAAAGAATGGAGATTTAAATGAGTGCCAAGTTCTATGCAAAATCCAAATATGTATTTATAGGAACAAAATAACATTATAAACAAGTATTAAACTCTATTTCTTTGCTTTATTGGATACCTATAACAATTGCTGTTATTTAAAAAAATGTGAGATCTTAAAGTAGGTTAGATTTGGCTTGGCCAGTTTTTATCAGAATTACAAAATATATATGTTGAATAAGTTTATAAAATGACTGATGTAATGAAAACTGGCCAAGTCAAATCTAACCTACTTTAAGATCTCACATATTTTTAAATAACAGCAATTGTTATAGGTATCCAATAAAGCAAAGAAATAGAGTTTAATACTTGTTTATAATGTTATTTTGTTCCTATAAATACATATTTGGATTTTGCATAGAACTTGGCACTCATTTAAATCTCCATTCTTTTTGCGGCGAACCCCACAGCCAAGCATAATTTTTGTATTGAACTTGGCTCTCCTTTTTTACATTTATGTTTTTGATGGGATTGTGTATACAATGACGCACATACAGGATACAAAGTTTTGTTTAGACACCAGGCACGAGGCTTTATTTAATATTGTAAGTGGCAAACTTTGCCATATTTACTCAGGTTCTTCAGGTTTACTTTGATGTATTTATACAGGTTCAACTCTACACATAAGTAAAACAAAGTCCCCCAACGCGTCTGTCTGTTTGTGTGTATGTATGTTCGCGATAAACTCAAAAAGTAGGTACTGAACGGATTTTCATGCGCTTTTCAAGTTTCGATAGTGTTTCTTGAGGAAGGTTTATGTGTATTTGTTAACCCCTGCGAAGCCGGGGAGGGTCGCTAGTAAACTTATAACATGGCAAACACACACATTCACGGAGGAAGATGGCCAATTCATGTTTAGGCCAACAACTTAAACATTTCAAACCCCGACAGTATAAGAGGATTGTTATTGTATCACTCCAATAGACGAACGGATTTGATATGCTTTTTATCATCATGTTTTTTACCAAAAATTTAAGAAAGTTTTCATCTTAATAGATGGCGAATTTTTAATTGTTGAAGGTTATATATATTCCAGATGTTTTATGTACTTCCCAACCTAATAATAATTTTAGTAAAAAAAATCAAATATACTTTACTAAACATTCGGTACTTACTAAATTATGCAAACGAGCAGTACCTAATATCATCATCATCATCTCAGCCATAAGACGTCCACTGCTGAACATAGGCCTCCCCCTTGGACCTCCATACATGCCGGTTGGAAGCGACCCGCATCCAGCGTCTTCCGGCGACCGTAACAAGGTCGTCTGTCCACCTTGTGGGTGGACGTCCTACGCTGCGCTTGCTAGTCCGTGGTCTCCACTCGAGCACTTTTCGACCCCATCGGCCATCTTCGACCTAACCTACCTACCTAATATAAGTATCTGGAATAAAAATAGACAAGTCCTTTCAAAGCAGGAGTGACTTGAATAGGCTATTTACTGTAGTGAAGATCAGTGACCTAACAGAAATAAAAACATAACAGTAATAATAAAAATGTTTGTCACAATAACGATATGAAAAATTTACTCCATTAACAATGCTTCAGAACGTTCCTTGTTCATTGTCCTATGTAATGTCCATTGAATGAAAGAACATTTTTCATTCATTCACCGGGACCGGACTGAAATTATGAACGATTGCAACCATTAAAAAAATTGCTGAATACAAAAAAGATCTTAATCGGTATCGGTAATTCAAGGTCGCAGCTAACATAGTTTTACAAAAAAATAACTGCTACTGCGCAACCACATCAGCTGATATAATCGTAAATCAAAGATTTGCAATTGGAAAATTCTCGGACTCAATAAATATCTTACTAGTTCTACGGTTATCTGACGGCAAATGTAAGTTTGTAAAGTTTAGTTACTCATTTAGAACGCTTCATTTGTTCCATAAAACGCCGTGAAAATTCAGTTTGATCAAGTGATTATAGACCTTTTGTTAAGAACAGAAGAGTTGACGTATATTTGCCGGTCATAGTTTTACGATTACTATGCTCATGTCTTGTTGTTTATTTTACGGTGTTGTGAATGAATGACTAGGGAACGTAGTTTTTAAAGAGTTTACTTTAAAGGGATATTATGTTTACAAAAGTTTTAAATTATAACAATAGTATTGCTTTACTAATCCGCGATATATTAACGTGCTAGTCAAAGAGTGATAACCAAGGAATGCAGTCACCATCTCGCGAGATCTCGAGAAAATGTTTGAGATTAATAAAGCCCCATGATACATTACTTGCTGACAAGAGGCAAAGACGACGACAAGGTGTCTCAGTACCGGTTTCCGCAAACTTCTCTTGTCAGACCTGTGGTAGACCATGTCGATCTCGCATCGGTCTATTTAGCCACCAAAGACGGTGTTACACCATAAATCGTCTGATATAGACGAAAAGGCCTATGATGATGATGATACATTGCTAATTACAGAGTATAATAAATTCAGTCGATCGACCAAATACCGCAATGTATGTGCAAGTTCTTGAACCAATCGGTTGGACCAAACCGTCTGTCACCGTAAAAGTGTTCGCAAAATTTTATTTTATGGGAAATTTCATAGTTCTCTGCTGAGTGATGTTGATCATGATCAGTCTGTCAAGTGTGGTTGGTGCAACCTGCCCTAAGTGAAACTTCGATCTCAGAGAATTTTTCGATGCGATTGCAAAACTTTACCAGTTGTCGTGATCGATAAATTTAATAAATATGATAAACGTGCAACAAACTTCAGTGTTAAGTGTTAAATCACGATTTCTTAGTTTGAATCTGGTTGTACATAATAAGGTGAAAATTGTGTTTATATTTTGAATCAATAATATTTGAGTGCATAAGGAGCATCTGAGTCTAAAGTCCAGACTGCCACATTTACAATTCTTTTTCTATTTGTAACTAGATAAGTTTACTTCGTACCAATAATAAATTATGTTCATATACACCGTGAAATTTAACTAAATTTAAATAAATAACCGACGCTTTCGATGTTATTAGACGTGACAGAGACACACCAATATCATTGAAACAAAATCAAATTAAACGTGCCAGATTGTGTATTGAACGTGGCGGATTGCAGTTCGAACAATTATTGCGGTATCGGGAAGTTTAAGTGTTTGTTTAAGTTTTTGATCATTAAAAGCTTGATCTTAACTTGTTATGTTTACTTTTAAGGATCTGCAAACTAACTGCACGTAAAATGTGTGAAGGAAAAATAAATTCACTCAAAAGAATTAGGTAGGTACTACTGCAGCGCTACTACTGGTCTTAGGTCACTTTCGAGTTTCGTTCGACACATTTATAAATCTGGCATTTCTTAACATTATTAAAAAAAAAGATTACACATCGACTGAATATCGATAGCAGAATCATTTCGTTGCGGGAAAACAACCACTAAAATTTCACGGTGTATATTGTTCGTTTTTAGGGATCCGTACCAGGAAGGTAAAAATGAACCCTTATGGGGCACTCTATATCGAGAACTACTAACGTTATCGATAAAAATTTGGAATAGTTACGAACAAGACTATAACCCAAACGCATTGAAAGTGTTTTTATTTTCATTGTTGTAGTCGGATAAATTCATCTTTCGTAGACTTGAGAGCTCCCTGATACATTTTTTACATTTCATTTTGTATTAGCATAAGGTGAAGTCTATATCGATTAATATCGATACCAAAAATCATGGCTTTTTTCGACAGGATTCGGTTTCGTTGGCTTATAAAAAGCTTATATATTTTGCTTTTTTAAAAATAGATTTCAATTAATTATGAATATTTTTGTTATTTTACGGATCAAAAAACTAGACTAGACTTAAACGTCTCCCACATAGCTAGACTTTGGACTCATAGACTGTTTATTTTAGTAATTTTGTCAACGGTAGTACAGATATTTTCGCATACACTATTAAAAAAAACAAAGCGCCGCAAAACAAAGGCCATGTTACTCGTCAAGTCATTTTTTTCTTCTTTTTTTTTTTTCTAGTACAAAAATAGAACTGTATGGGATGATGTTGGCCATCACCTTGGGTACAAGTAAGACATTTCTATTTCAAATAATGATTTATTTTGGCTTCCACGTTGGAGTTTAGCCAAAGTTAAAATATTGAGAAATTGTGTATTTTTGTTTTTTTTTCTTATGCTGTCACTATTTGTACCTAGATTATCTGATTTGAACAAAAGTTCTTCAATAAAACCTAGAATCTAGTATTTAAACTGGATCTGGCATGATGGGCCAACTGACAGAACGGTATAGTCTTATGTATCTTTCAGTAGGAGTAGCAGCGAAAGCGCTATTATTGTTTGTCCTTGTCACAGTCTCACATATTTTTTGTTCCCCACCGTAAATTTAGTATGGATTATGGTGGGCAACAAATAAATTCGACCAATCATAGTGTCGCATTGCGTATGTTTTGTCCGTCACGGAGGCACGCGTACACCACTTCTATAGGATCCTACCTTCTATGTTTAGCATGCTAGGCGGCAAATTCGACTGCCATGCGCATCTAGGGTTGCCATATGGAAGAATTAAATGTCCTGATAAAAATCCTGACATCACCCTAAAATCCGGACATTTCTTGTAGCAGAGATTTGGCGTAGCTTGAACGGCGCCCCGGCGGCGCGCTGCTCTCTGCGGTGTACTGTATCGTGGATCTACTTTTCCCTTTCCCTTCGCCCGATCCCGTAGCCCCCTCCCCGGGCGCGCATTTTACTTTTATAAGTTCGTTCATAATAATCCGGACACATGCCAAGTCCGGCCGCATTGGCCGCAATCCGGACAAAGGGTCAAAAATCCGGACTTATGGCAACCCAATCGCATCGTCGTTATAATCTTTCAATTGTCGTTTTCTTTACAAATCTGTACCTTTAAACTAATTTTAAACCACGTATCACAAAATAAGCCCTTTTACGTTAATTCACGCATCGCCGATCGCCGGTTATTAATTAATGAAACTGCATATTTCCCGCCACTTATCATTGGAACAAAGCGACATTCATCCTCCATCCGAGCCAAGCCTCCGGGTCAGTTAGGTCTAACAACGTCCACACTATTTACGTCAGCACATATTAACAACTAGCCACACGTAGACCTTATTGTCTAAGTAATAAGGTTCACGTTCAACTAACTATGTGTTAGTGACGTGTTTCCCGTTATCATGGGTTTCAATGTCATGTGTACGTCCGGAAATGTGCAATTAAATGCGGTTGAGGAATGTTTAGGTCAATTTTGTGGGCTATAAATATATGTTGTCTAACATTCATTCAGTTTACGTAATAAATAATTCATATGTATATCACGGAAACGTACGAACGTGTCTTGCTATTTCAGTCATTCTCGGTACAAAAAGTACTGACGTTGACTGAAGTAGCATGACAAATACGAACGTTTCCGAGACAATACGATGGAAACCAATTATCCACTACATCTGTATGTGTTTACATGTGTATATGTATTCTCATTTTTAACTTAGAAAGGGTTCAGTATAATCATTAAAGCTAGAAATGAGGTTAGAGGAAAATATTAGATAGTTTCGTCTTACCTCAATAAAAGTAACGTTATTTATGGAATGGGGAGTTAAATATCAGAATGGAAATTGTACAGTAAATCCATTTAAACCAAATTTTAATTGCTCATCGTAAAAAGAAACTTATGTACATACGTAGAGAGCAGGGATGTAACGGATGTGGTTTTATCGGAACCGAAAACGGAAACAGATGTTTTCAATTTAGTTTAACGGAACCGAAAACGGAAACGGAACCGAAAACGGAACGGGAACCAGAATCGGAGCCTGAGTGATGGGTGGACGAGATGTTAAGGGTAGGTCTATTGAAAACAAAAATTCCAAATATTAATCAGCCTTTATTATGCAGTAAAAAAACTTTGACCTTCTAGATGTTATAACCTACTAACTTCATCAAAATAGTTCCAAATCCAACTTGATTTCGGCTTCATTGTGCGTTTTTTTACACACTAACACATTCAGTAGTCAGTACACAACAGAACAAATACGATTTTAATTTTTATAACACGAATAAAACAACGTACCTATACAAACAAACCACAAATTAGCGTAGCAGGTGGCAAGCGGGGCGATGAGCGAATGACTGGTATGAACCTTGTTTTTGATGTACGCTGCCGCCGCGCGAAGCATTGACATCCGTTATAACTTCCGTTTCAAACATAACGGAACCGGAACAGAAACTGATGTGTAATACCAAACGGAAGTTCCGCCTTAACGGAAACGGAACCGGAGCTCCGTAACATCCCTGGTAGAGAGTAGGGGAGACAGGGATTGAAAGTAGCAGTAAATATTAACAAGTCAATTCTAGCCCAGATCACCGAGCAAGAATTTAAATAAAATTCTGAATTTCCAAAAGCTTAAAAAAGCAACGTTTTTGGTGAAATCTATTGGCGTTTTAAAGTCAATTCTAGCTGTTAAATCTGCCTTCGGAGGCGCCCAGCCCCTTTAGTTAAATATATAAATTATGAGTATTTTTTGCCTAATTTCCCTGCCTTCTCTTCTCTTTGTCAACATTTACATCTTTGAGCAAAGCACCGATTCTTGTTTGAGAAGTTCCGAGTTCATGTTTACCTTGGCTATGATTGGAATCCGAAAATAGATATCTGCGATCGTTACTATTTTCTTCGCTCCCGTGTTTTCCTTTCCGATGAAGCTTTATTTATGCTTGTTTATGTCTATACAAACATTTACAATATTATGATCTCGTAAACGCTATAAGGGGTTTTGTTATCAGATACAGTCAATTTTGAACACCGAAATTCGCAAATTACGGGGATCTTTCTCTTTTACTCCAATGAAGGCGTAATTATAGTGACAGAGAAAGATCCCCGCAATTTGCGAACTACGATTTTCGCGGTTATAGATAGCCCTGTACAGCGAGCTACAAAAGCGCACATTCATTTCCAAAAATTCCATTAACAACGGTATGCGTTTTTGCAGCTGTGTGTACATTAGGTCTTAATTCATATGTACATACTTGGAGCAATTGGTGCAAGTGGCTGGCTTTCTACTCATGCAATTGAAATCATTTACATTCATCAATTAGCAATACGTTGATTTGAGCTTATTGCTGCGTTGTCAGTTTTTTTTTCAGCTAACTATATACCACTCTGTTTTATTTGTTGTTTGTACTTATTTTAATTGTCTTTGCTTTCTATCGTCTATCATTCCATGGCAGAAACATCGAAAATCCATTATTCCAGTAGAATTTGTAATGTTTCCTGAAGTGAACAGCAATTTATTCATGGATGCTTTGTCTACTCGAATTAGGTCAAATGCTGATGCAACGCAATGCAATGCACGTCTTTTATATCGCGTTGGTGAAGTGCTAGCCTGCTCGCATTTTATAAAGGTTAAAGGCCTGTTCACACCGGCTGCGTGTGCGTGACGTGCACGTGGGGTTGCGGCGTTGTAGTATACAGATCCTTATGAGAGACGGCACACCGCTTGCGTGAAGTCTAAAAACGGTCAACATGTGACGAGTGAAACATGTCCAGCGTTTTTAGACTAAAAATACGTGAGTGACCTGTTCTTAATATATTTAAGATGTCTGTGTCTCACGGAAGCTTTGTTATTAAACTAGGTAAGCTACCTAATGTTACTGTGTTGCACATTGTTGGTATACAAAAGATAACTGCAGTGGAGATGCACCAAAACCTCTACGTTTCTCCTTAAAAACTACATTATTATGTTATGAAAGCCTCGCCCGCGCCCTACAGCTAGATTAACAGTTTTAGTTTCTTTTGTCCTTCTTTTAAAGCTCTGTCTATCTCTTTAATATCGGCAGTTAACATTGGCGCTTGTCTTAGTCCAGAAATAAACGCACTGAATCAAGGTTTCGCGTTCTCAGCGAGAAAAGCTCATACATTACTGTTTACAACACTTTTCAATGAGTTATTTTAAGAAGTATCGATATGTTATGCTTAATGCTTTTCTGTCTGTTGCGTCATGTTTTGTTGTCTTTTTAGCCTGTCACGTGAAGAGCTAAATACATTCGAGCTAGAAATTCAAATGCGGTCTGATTTTAGTCTGCAGATTATATAGAATTTTCTTCTTCTATTCCTGAACCTAATTTCTATGAAGATTTTGTGTAATTTCCGGTTTTAAATCCGCCGTCTTCATATTTTGGACACGATCCCCATGTAAGTCCACTATACCTTTTAATCAGAGTTAAGTTAGTTTAAAAGTTTCCTTACAAAGTACCTAATTTGATTGCTCTTTAGTTTTATTATTTCCTTCTTCTCTTGTGATATCAGTCTTAATCTCAATCGCTATCAAAGACGTAGTCTTCTCACATTAGATTCCTACGTCTTGGTGCGTTTCGCGTGCTCAGGACAGGATGTACGGATTTTTAATTTATTAATAACTAATTTACGCAGCAAATACCAGTTTATGTGTCAAGGCCAGTGAAATTAGACACAATTTACATATGACATCCACACTTCCGAATATCCGACGCAAAAAGTTTATGTCACACAAACTGGGTTACGCGTCGCAGCTGTAAAAAAACTATTAATATTCGAGTCAATGTCGTCTCCTTGACTGCCAATGACGGGTACTTGTAACTGGATTCACATAGGCCTGTAACCAACGTAAGTGTGGCCTCTGGTCACGTTTACTTAGTAAGGAGCTTGAAGTCAAGAAATACTGGCTATACGAGATAGTTTAGTGATTATGTGGTCAGACAAATACGAATAAACATATGTACGCTGAAACGTGGTAGAACGAGATTTAAATAGCGACTCTTGAGTTTCCGTGTTATGCCAATAAAGATAGGAATCTTGTATGGAATATTCATTGATTGCAAATATGTTAGGCCACTTGAGTCAACATCAACAAGTGTAGGTAATGTTTTATTATTGTCTATAGTTCGCAAGTTTCACAACTTGAGTTGTGGTAGACTCGTGATTGTAGTATGTAGATGTAAAGTCTAACCCCCCTTAAATATGTATTAAACTCTACAAGCCTCGATTAATTTTTGTTTTATCCCTTTCTTACAAATACATAAGTAAAGATATCAGATTAAGACAAACGATTATTGAGGCTTGTGCGTTTATGAATAACGCCATTATACTTTACATGTCTAATGTCTAATACGATCCATGAATATTGAATTGTACAATAATTATGGCCGTTTGTATTAGCGATGTGTAATGTTTTATTGTATTTTATCTCTGATCACAACAAGTGTTGGTTTCAGTGTTGCCAACTCGGATTTTGAAAAAATGCTAGACTTATGTCTAGATTATGCCAAAATTGTGCCAAAGTTTTTTGAAATATGCTAAAAAAAATGCTGAAATGTCAACTTGAAATTAGATACTTAAAACACATACATTTATCAAATTTGCCGCCTTTTTCTACTGACAAGATCTGCTTGACCAACTTTATATAATCCGTCGACGTCCATCCGTCCACAAAAGTCAAAATTCATATGAAAATATGAACCACATAAGGCGATGGCGCATATTGTTGCTGCCAATTTGGTGCAAACTTGGCTTAGACTATATTATGCTAAAAAATATGCCAGATGCTAAATGGAAAATTTTGGTGCCAAAGCCAGTGAAAATATGCCAGATCTGGCATCAATTATGCCAAGTTGGCAACACTGGTTGGTTTAGTTTGGACTGTAAGTTAGTAGTAGTAAATGTAGCAACACAAAAGTCAAAGCTTTAAGATTTTGATTGATATACATATGTCCGTAAGGTATGTATCTGTGGGCCTTAGTTGTCTGAAAATAATGAAATTTGATTTAATATTATCTAATCTGCCGTGACATTAAAGTTTTGAAGCATTACTGCAAGAAACTATCGAAGTCTCATAGTCCTTTTTAAAAATCCCAAACGGACTTATGATGTAATAGTCTTTTCTCTTAATACTTAATGGCTATTTTTTAATCGTGAAACATTTAGCCCCATTTCACCCTACTTCTGAAAAGTCGTTTCAGATTAATACCTATTTAAAGTATTACGTAAGCTGTTTAAATAATACACGCGACACTGAGTTCAACACACTTTTCTCTACTTTTTTATATTCCTCGTAAACTGACGTTTTATTCACATTGAAATTAAATACAACTTGTATGCAAATTGTTGGACTTTGGATTATGTTAAACTGCATTGGGTTTCTTTGTGGGGCTTATAGCCTGTAGTTTTTAACAATTGTGGATAACCACATAATAGTGCGTTACTATAGAAGCCGGGAATTTAGGGATGTCCGGCCAAGTTGAAGACTATATGCATTAAATTATAAAAGTATGGATTGCTTTGTTTAAAAAAAAACACTATACAGATTATTTTTTTAGTTTTACGTCGGGTTTGCTAGTTTTTTTGTGATATGAGGTTTCTAATGTTACAGTATTGTATTTTTATGACAGATTTTTAGGTATCGTCTTGGGTCGTCCCATTCGTTTTTCGTCAAGTTCTTAAATTAGTCCTATTCTGCTTTTGTCACTCATTCTACATTCGTCACAATCGTCGGTGGCTTTCAATGTAGAATGAGTGACGAAAGCAGAATAGGACTAATTTAAGAACTTGACGAAAAACGAATGGGACGACCCAAGACGATACCGATTTTTATTTTTCCGGTTCCTTCTTTATGTTACTTAAGTCTGTCATTCTGTTCCAACTTGTATTATTGATTTGTAGTAAAAGATCCATACATAAGGCCTGATTCGAAACAAATTTGACAAATTCAGAGTGATTTTTCTTGGATATTTTCTAGCTTACTTTATATATACACTACGACATTATAATTATCAGAATCACAAAATTATTATACCAAAAAATTTTTTTTTTATCAATTCTAAGATGATCAAAAAAATCAAATAAACGCCGCCGTCTTTTTAATTAGGCGCCAAATTGCTGTCAAAAACTTGATAAGTATGGAAGAAACTTGCACATAACTAATTTCCAACATAACCTGTTACCTAATATTATACCAATACTGAAAGGTAATTTCATTGCAATATCCATGAAACAATGAGGATCTAGACATATCTTCAAATATCTGGCGTATCAGGAATTTCGTCGATGTGGTGTCAGTTACCGGGCATTGGTTACTTTTCGACAGAGAAATCGACACCAACATCACTAAAAGAAACGGTTCGGAAAGCTTTAGTTTAATAATGCGGATTTCCAATATTACTTTGATAATATTTGGAGATGATCCACGATGTTTATGAGGCAATCAGCATGCTTAAGCCAGTACCCTCGAAATCGGACCAAAAAACTTGATTCAACAAAGTCCCACAGTATTGACCTATTGAACGGTATGGAGTGGAGTGTCCAAGGAATTAGTTCGTTAAAACAACAAAAACTATATGCAATATAATATTTCAAAATAAACATTGTTCTTGATAGGACTCAAACTAAGAAACTGTCAAAAAACACTGTCGGATGTATGATGGAGGGCATACAACAAAACTAACGACAGGAGCGGGAAGAAATGGAAAATGATGAATTTACTTATAAATAACAATTTTTAAACAAATTTTCAATAAATTATGGAAAAACAAATCTTGATTCAGCTAGCTTCAGTACCATTAATAGGGTTTTCAATTTGGCAGATTGAATTCGAATCAGGCCTTAGGTATCTATGTATTTTATAGAGTCATACGAGGACACTACATACTCGTATACAAATACTGACATAAATTCATACGAGCTTTATTGGATCGATATGTAGTAATCCCTGTGGTATGGCTGAAAGATCAAGTAAGAAGGACAACTGCTAAGAAACTACACCCATAAAACCCATAAAGGGTCCATAAAACTGGAACCCCACCTATTATTGACGACTGAACCCCCTCAGGAAGATAGGGAGACCCTCAGTAATAAAAATAATGGCTAATATCCTTAAAATGTTCTCAAGGTTGTTTGTATTTTATATTTTATCAAGCAGGCCATACGTCTGCTGGGGATCTACATAAAAACTACAGAGGCGGTGAATTTTTAAATTTTTACTTATATATATAGACTTGTATTCGTTTTGTCGAAAGAAATCTTTTACGCATTGCAATTCTTTTCTTGCGTGTACTTATTTTATACTGTTATGTGACCAAATATCCGCCCAGATGGACATCACACTAAGCAACGCTTTGTACAAAGCAACCGACAGGGAGAAGTATAGAGCTGCCAGGAAAAATTAGTACTTAAGCGGAGTCACGATCCTCAGCAGTGAGGGACCGACTTAGAAGAAGAAGATTTTACTGTTATAAGGTTGTCACACTATCAATAGTTACTTCTGCTAAATGCTCAAGTAGTATTTATTTACTTGAAGGCTGACGCAAAATGACGCGTGCTAACGTCTTGCCAGACCTTGAAAAGGTTTGCATTCTCTTAATGAGGGTCCAAAGGTTCTAGATGTAGGTACTGGACTGGTACTGGTACTGCTGAGAAAAAATGATACCTACTACAATCCTACATCATTAAGCTACATCTTATAAAACAAAGTCCTCCGCCGCATCTGTCTGTATGTTCGCGATAAACTCAAAAACTACTGAAGGGATTTTCATGCGGTTTACACCTATCGATAGAGTTATTCTTGAGGAAGGTTTAGGTATTATTAGCTAAGGTTTACCCGTGCGAAGCCGGGGCGGGTCGCTAGTTTATTTATAGTCTTCAATACTGCTCGGCGTTTTATCAACAGCTTAGATTATTATTACTGCACTCAAAGAAAGCGGAAATTATCAAACAAGGCCCGTATCATAATTGCATTGTCTACTTTGTCTAGCCTATCAGACTTCCTTATCGTTCTCGCAAAGTCCAGTATCATTTGCGGCCAGTCGACCTTGCAGACTTAGCACTTTTCTTCCGGTCTGCAATTTATTGGCAATTTTGTGAAGTTGATGCTTTTATTCGGCGAAGAAGGGAGTGTTTTTGAAGACCAAAAGTTGTCGAATCAGTAGGACAACAATGTTAAAATACTGATTTATACAGGAGTTAATTGTTTTATTGGGAATCACAATTTCTCCAACGGACGATGCAGTCTTAATAAGGGGAGAAATGCGAACGTATTCATTTTAGAGTCAGCAATCAGCCGCAAATAGATTACAACCAAATAGGACGAATATATTGCAAATATTGCAATGCAACATCATTAGGACATAGACTAAAGATGTGTTACGATATACCTATTTGGATCTAACCGTGTATAGATAACAGAGATGAAATGAAATACTATCTATAAGCATAAGACCGAATAAAACTTCTAAGAACTCACGTGAGTCCTAAGATATTGTATTGTCTGTTCCCACATAATGAGATGCTATTACAGACAAGACTTACAAGCATTTATTGTAATTTGAGAAAAAAGTGAATTAAATGAGACCTTGTCGTCTCATAAAGACTGAATTTGCGGTGTTATTCCCATTTTTCCCAATCATTACCCCCCAATTTGAAAATATGTTACCAATGTAGATTGTTAGGCCTGGGACGAATTAATTCCCACTAGTAACTTAAAAATTGTTCAGTTATTCGGACATCTTAAAAAATCTGGAGTCAACGGGGAAGGAGTGTATAATTCCCTGTTAAAGTTTGTTATTGTGTAGTGAAAACAAGACAAAAATTGAATTTCATGCTTCCCACAACAAATCCCAAGAACAAGTTACATTAGAGCGCAATCGCAAATGTGTCAATTGTATGCTCGCATTATTACCCCGTTTTATTGCCAATAGTGCCGGCAATATTCCCGGTACCCTACATTTGCCGTCAAAGTGACGCCAGGGGTTATATTGGATTTATATTCTTACTATATAAGTACATTCATTCAAGAGTGAGAGAAGTTTTAGGAAAAGGGAAAAGAGGGTGAAACGGGGGGTGGAAGTTTTTATGGGGAATCAATAAAAAGCAGATGGGATAATAATAAGCTCCCTAAATTACTTACTCCACGCAGAAGTAGTAGTGAGCAAAAGCTATACTACCTAACCTATGCTATAAGCCTTCGTCCTACTGTCGCACTTTTTTGTAACAAAACGTCAAACATTTTTACCTATATAATCTGCATCAGTGGCGGTGCGTCCTTAAGAGCCAACAGGAGTGGTCATTTCTCCATACAAACGTACTCCTCGTTTTCCTCCGTGGTTTTTGAAGCTAGAGCAATTATTTTTTCAACACAGATTAATATTGTCAATATCTGTGTCGGACCGTTTTGCTTATTTTGATATTTTTGTTTTTTAAGGCGCTAGAGCCCTTCAAAAATGGCCTAATTGACTATGCCGCAATGAGAGGCGTGGCATTCAAAACTGATATCAATTAGCCAAAAAAGCAAAACGGTCCGACACAGATAATTTCATAATCATTTAGATTTCCAAATTTGGTTACGATTGGTTAAGTTTTGGTGGAGGAAACAGAGTACGAAACCTCGATTTTTGAGATTTTTACGCAGGATTTTTCGCCTTGTCCTTATCGCACTACTTTTAGGTGCCGCTTCCGTTAGCGAGACGGGTATATTTACCTAAAATATTTAAAACTCAGCTCCTGTTTCGTCTTAAAAGCCGATTCCCGCCGGCTTGCCTGTTTTTGGACGTTTGAGCATAGTTGTAAAGGAAATATGTAAGCAAAATTTGCCCCGGCTTGCCTATGGATATGTTTGACGCGCCGCCACTGATTTGCATACAACATAACCTATTCAAACACACATACTTGAAACATTACAATATTCTGCACTTTGCGTTGCACTTGCTCGAGCGGTTGTGCAATCGCGCGCTAGGTCTTCGCAAATTGCAGCCGCTATGCAATTACGTGCATTCGCTGCACTAGGTAGAAAAACAAAGCTATAAATGACTAGGCCAAATAGCCTAGTTTCCTTTAGAAAATTTAAACAGTTCTACAGTAGTCGTCATATCAAACTTAAGGAATTACAATGGAAAAACAAGATCAAGTATTTCCGATATCAATTATTAAAAGTAAAAGCAAATAATAATTATATAATAGTACCATCAGCCGTTTTGACTTAGGCAACTAACTAGCCTGTTGCAACAAATATTTCTAAGCCCTAAGCCCCAATAATTATACTCTGTTCAGAATAATCAGAATATGATTTACTTAAAAAAATTCAGTTCAGTATTGTTCTAGCTGTGTTTTTTATTTCAAAAATTTAGTTATTCTCTACGTTTATATATGTTTTTATTGATATCTATATGTGACATTCCACGGCAAAAGGTACCTTATGGCGTTATTGCTGCGCTTACGTCGTATAGCGCCGCAATAATATTGGAGCGGCGTTAATAATAGCGTAAGCGCCAACCGCCTTAAGGTACCTTTACCCGTGGGAGGTCACATATTATTTATAAAATATTTAATAGGCTTGTACCAAATGTACCATTGCCCATACTGTTAACTGTATATCGGTGGACCTTAACCCTTTTATAATAAGGTCCGCCGATGTACAGTTATGAGTGTTACTGTTTGTATAAATATTTATTAGTAATTAATGGTATGTAGGCATACAATGTATTATTAATATTGTTTAGTGTTTGTATTCTAGAGAAGATCTACGCATTTCTACTCAATTCCTATTTTTATTGTGGTATGGACTATGATCGTTTGACCTTGCTAGCTAGTCAAGCAGTGACGTTAAGGAATAATTGCAGAATGTTTTACATATAAAGGGTCATCTGTTAATTACATCACACGTCAATGCATTTGCATATATATCTTATGGCTAATATATAAACTCACATTATTATATTCTAGTTTTCTCTCGGCCGAGGTTACACAGATCTAAAATAAAAGTGAAACAGATTTACTCGTTCACACATGCTTGTGATCTTGAAAATAGTTATCTAACATGACGCTTCGTCCAAACGTGAAATGAAACTGTCACGGCGTTTTTCGCTCTAGCCAACATAGTTGAAGGCATGTTTCAATTAAAAACTTTAAAAATAAGGCACAACTGTACCTTAAATATTATTTGTTTCTGACAAAATCTCATTTGAAGTTACAAAACCAGCGAAATTTGCCGATATTTCGCGTGTCCCAGTGGCGGCAGAGGCAGAGCCCAATAAAAAAAGTTATAACTTTAGATGTAGGCAACGTATTATTAATAACTTTGTATATTTACATAGATGTTATTATATACAGAGTTTAATATACAATACCTCGTGTCAACACGATTTATGTATAGGTCATAAAATAAATATTAGCACTCAATATTCATGACAATGTACGGCTTGCTGTTTCTTTCATTTGTTGCATGTAAATAAAATTGATTACTATACGCTTCGTTAAAGCCAACCTATTGTTGAACGTATTGCTCTACTTTATTGTACAGTCAGCAGAAGTTGTTAAGCGGGCCAGGTGTTCAAAATGATCTTGACGCGACTTTATTGTTAAGAGAATAAGAGCGTGTCAAGGTAATTTTGAGCACTGCGCCCGCTTAGCAACTTCTGCTGCTGACTGTACACTAGCGACCCGCCCCGGCTTCGCACGGGTATACCTTAACAAATTATACACCTAAACCTTCTTCAAGAATCTCTCTATTGATAGGTGAAAACCGCATGAAAATCCGTTCAGTAGTTATTGAGTTTAGCGCGAACATACATACACACAAACAGACAGATGTGGTGGGGGATTTTGTTTTATAAGATGTAGTGATACTCGTACACTATTTTAGGGTTCCGTACCTCAAAAGAAAACAACGGAACCCTTATAGGATCACTTTATTGTCCCCCCGTCCCTGTCCCTTTAAATCGAGAATGCGTAGAGGTATCGAGTTGAAATTATAATAATATATACCTAGGTACTGAGGTCCACAGTCCCTTGAAGCTGTGGAAAAATCACTCTTCGTTAAAGCAAAAAAGGCACGGAACCCTCGGTGGGCGAGTCCGACTCGCACTTGTCCGGATTTTTTATTCTTATAGGTATTCTTGTTATGCAGTTTTCCTCAAACCACTTAATTTTCCTTGTCATCATTAAAGGAAAACGCAGTCACGTACGCTGCAGCGGGGAAAGTGCAGTGACTTGACATGGATAAGCCTAGAATATGGCGCGCGTTGCTAAAATCCGAACTTAGTGCACTTCGCAATGTGTTTACCTACATAGTGTCGACATATTACAAAAGATTAACCCACTCCTCCTGTATTTATTTAGTTAATTTTATAAGTATTAGATATTTCCCCGCTATCATATTAATTATTGACATTGATGCCCTCCATACATACATACTATAAGTTGCCTATTTATTAAGTATCATCATCATCATCATAATTTAAGAGCATGGCTCTTGTCGGTGGAGTATGCGCCAGTTTAATTAAGTTGAAGAAACAATATTGAACTACTGGATTTGAAGTCGTATGGCACCGCCATTTTTAAATAGACCCAGAAACTTTTACAGAATTTCCCGAGAATGTGTTAGAAATGCTATCTGTAGAGGAGAAAAGTAAGACTGACATTAGAAAGCGATTTTGCCCAAAAAACGCATATACTTTGCTCGCGCTTAGTGCTCGCTCAACGCTCAGTCACAGAATAAATAATAATACTATAGGTACAGAAGACATCACACTCTAACAAAACGCGTCTGTTACGACCAGGACAGATATGGCCGCTATTAGGTGGCGACAGCGTCACGCGCGGCTTCTGGCTAGCCACCAAAATTGGTGTGGAACTGATGTGCTTACCTGTTGCAAAGCTAACGAAATCGCGGAGTAAGCCACGCCTGGCTCAGTCTATAAATCGACGTCCAAGTTGATTGATTTCTCAAAACTTCTAAATAAACTGTTATTCTTTCGAAGAATTAAATTTAAAACTGGGACAGCAACAATTTCGATATAAATACTCGACTATATTTAACATACAGATTAATTTGCATATCCATTAAACGAGGATTCAGGACTTCGCTCCCAATTTCTTTGTCCCTTCAGTGATTCAGGGCTTGGAACACCTCCAAGCTTTGTATGTTTACATCACAAAAGGAAATAAGTAATAAATTGAAATCACTTGAATTTAATTTCTAAGGAGCGGTCATAAAGCTTAGTTTGGAATGTTGTCGATGTGCAAAATTTACATCGTAAAAGGAAATTTGTACTTAATTGAAAACGATTGAATTTAAGCTCTAGGGAGCGATATTAAGGTTTAGTTCAGAATGTGTTGGTGTGAAGCTCTAAATTTTCATTGAATAAAGATACATGTTGTGGTTTTCATTATCTTGGAGTACTCTTTATTTGTTTATGATTTCATATATTTATGCATTAGTCGGTCCACTTTGTTGTTGTCGCTTTAGAAACTTGTGTACTGGTACATAATAATACAGATGTAGTGCATAATTATCTTCCATCGTATTTTCGCAGAAACGTACGAACGTGTCTTGCTATTTCAGTCAGTCTCGGTACAAAAAGTGCTGAGGTTGACTGAAGTAGCAGGACAAATACGAACGCTGCCGAGAAAATACGATGGAAAACAATTATGCACTACGTCTGTACAGTCACCTGCAATAATATGTTACTCTTCGAAGGCCGCAAAAATATGTGACACGCTCTTATGGGTTGACAAATAAGATAGTGTCAGATATTTTTGCGGCCTTCGAAGACTAACATATTATTGCAGGTACAATTCTACGTCTTCACAAATCTTGTCCCTCCCTTACGCATGATACTTTTATTTCTCACTTGCACAAATATACCTAAATAGTTATTGAGGAAAATAGATATCTCAATACTAAATAGGTACATCACACCTTTGTTGTTATTATATTTTACATAATTGCGGTTATGTGATCACACTATACTCATGTTACAAGTATTGTAACTCAAGCAATCATTTTGATGACAAAGCATCATTCAAATCTATAATTCTTGAATTTTTAGGGTTCCGTACCCAAAGGGTAAAAACGGGATCCTATTACTAAGACTCCACTGTCCGTCCGTCTGTCACCAGACTGTAAGTCATGAACCGTGATAGACAATTGAAATTTTCATACATATTTCTGTTGCCGCTATAACAACAAATTCTAAAAAACAAAATAAAATAAATATTCAAGTGGGGCTCCCATACAACTAACGTCACAATGTATTGCCATTTTTGCGTAATGGTACGGAACCCTTGGTGCGCGAGTCCGACTCGCAACTGGCCGGTTTTTCTACCTTGTGAGAACGCAACTTAATATGCTAGCCGGTCAGATGGCGACTGTACCTACAACTGTCAACCACCAGTATTACCTGACCATTACTAGACCTTAATGTCTTCAAAATAAGGTTTAAACGCAGTCAGCTAACGTAGTACGTTACAATGCGACACAATTGGCTTATTACAGACACACCCATCGACGCAACCCGCTCAATGTCTACGTTTATCTTTATGTGAGACAATTGCTTCTCATCTTACTAATGTATGACGTAGAGCAATTTACGAGTAGCGAAGCGGTTAAGGCCAGGGGTTTCTAACTAAGGACCGTGGAAAAGCTGCTATAGAGACAGGAGCTAAAAACCTAAATCTTGGACGGAATTTATCGTTGGTGCAAAAGTTTGCAGGCTCTTGGTCGTATTGTAAACGCATAAAAATGAAAAAAAACATACCTAACTGTTATTTTATTTTAGTTTCTGACGCAAAGCAGTTTACGCAATCTTTTTAGTATTTGGTTTGGGATTTAAAAACAGGATTTACAGGCATTTATAAAACGGCCTCCAAGGATCGTAGATGTAGGTAAGGCACCTATCTGACCGAAGAGAGGAAGACTAGAAATTTAAGGTTACTGCTCTTATTGCCGACGAGACCTTTTTGTAAAGGGGCCCACTGATTAACAGTCCGCCCTGTCCGCCGGACGGTATCGGCCTGTCAGAACAAAATTTTGACAGTTCCGAACAACTGACAGGCCGATACCGGCCGGCGGACTGTTAATCAGTGGGCCCCTTAAGGGAATATACTCGCTCACAAAGACAAAACCGGGTCAGAAACTTGCTAATCGTCGGCAGACGGCTAAAGTGCCCATGAAGAGATCACTAACCTTAATATGGAGATCACACGGCTTACAAAAAACCAGGCAGATTCAGAAAGACAGATTGCTACTCTAAAAAGCTTACTGAATGAAGAATCTCCCTTACGAAGATCTACTCCAAAACCCAAGAAAAAAAAGGACAGCATTGTAAAGTCCAATGAAAACCAAATGGCTGAGCTACATTTAACGCCCACCAAAACCTTAGGCACTGACACTGTCTCTAAGAATAACCAAAAAATTATTCAAATGGCACCAATGATGCGACACCAGGAAGCACTTACACCATCGGAATCAAAAAAACAATTCGAAACAATATATATGTTTGGTTGGAGGCACTCAATGTGTGGGGCTAGCTTCGAAACTACTACACATGCGTCAAGATGACAAATACCGCGTGCAGTCTACAGTGAAGCCAGAGGCGCAGGCGCGACATATACTTGAAGATATCAGGTCTCAAGTGTTCACAAGTAATGACAAAGTTATATTGTCCGTCGGAGAACATGACAATGACCCCATAGACTTAGTTACGAATTTAAACAATGCCTTACAATACTTACGAAACTACTCTGTATTTTTACTGTATATTAGGCGTAGCAAATATTTAGACAATTATATACTTAATGATATACTTAGAAATTGTTGTTGCAATGAAAATTGTAAATTTATTGAGGTCTATAATGCAAATCTCCTAAATAACAAATCATTTGCTCGTGAAATATGCAAAAAAATTAACGCCACCATTGACCAGATTGACTATAAAAGAGCTTACTATAACTTTATGCCTGCAAGTCCCGATATTCCGCTGTGCAGCATGAAATGCATGGATAAACCTATTCTTGTAAATATGATAAACGATACTATCAAATATCCTAGACAAAAATATATTACTGATTATTTCACAATCAAAGCTCGCTCACTTAACCTTGACTCTGAAGATCGAGTACAAGATAATTATCTTTTTCGTCCCAATAAATGATACGTTTCCACAGTTTAGAGTAATGCACCAAAATATTGCTAGTATCTTGGCAAAAAAACACAATTTAGAATTTGCAATCAACGAATTATCTAAAGAAAATAGAGATCCAGACATAATATGCCTTTCAGAAACTTTTATTAGGACCGGAAACGAAGCCAATATTAAGGTGCATAATTAGGATTGTTCATTTTTTTTCAAATGTTCTATTTCGAAAACCATTTCGAGATATAAGGTTTTTAAACAGTTTCCGACATTTGCTGCGATATAATAATTGAGGATTGAAGATATTTCAACAAATATCCTTATGACCTTAGTTTGACCTTCTCCTGGGCTGAATGTAAAGTCATTGCATAATAAAAGTTATCGAACCATAGTAAATAAATCCGTCACTCACGTATTGTCAAAGTTATCATTGTCATCGATTGTCATAACAAAATTTTTCAGTTAAACCGCTGCGCTTGTTTGTTACAATTTGATTTATAATTAATACCTAAACAGTAGATTTCATTGCTTATAGTCCGTTTTTTTAGCATTAGAAAGAACTTCGCAGAAGTTCGCTTGTGGTTCTAAATCTGGCACTTTTAGCGGTAATAATTTGAAGTAAATTATATGTATTGACCATGCTACATTAGATAATTCAATCATTATTAACAATTAACGAGCCTGATAAAAACTCTACGCTTGCTTCTGTGGAGTTCTTTCTAATGCTAAAAAAAACGAACTATAATAATATATCAAAAACCTTGTTCCTATGTGTGGGAATGATTCACAAAAATAATAGTTCGAATCCACGAAGACCTACGACGTGAAAGATGGTGCCGTGAATTAAACTTGGGATACCTACCTACTTCACGTGTTACACACAGTATTGCTGTGACAATCACGTCGATGTAAGTATAAAATTAATATTAATTTACTACAATTAAGTATTTAAAAGCTCACTTTATTGGTAGGGTCGTGGTATCTATTTATTTTCTGTGGTAAAATGTAGCCAGAGTATCTAAAGGCAAACCGTTAAACAGAGATCGTGCCTACTAGAAAGAAGGAATATACAAGAATACATAGCCATACTCAAAATTCAGCCTGAAACTGCTTGAAAAAGATATAATTTCTAATTTCCAGGTACATGTTGCAGTTCAAGCTGCTGATATCATGGTGGACAAGACTTAATAAAGAGTTGTGAATAATAAAACATGTTTTTGTTTACCCACTTTTTTATTAATTTAGGAAATATATGCATATATGTTTCCAAAATAAAAATAGTAAGTTTACAATATGTATGTTTATCATGTACTGCACGAGCAGCTGACAATTATGGCTTCTTGTTGACCAACCACAAGAGAAGTGTATGGTTTGTTATTTACTCTGTTCCCAGGCAGGCAGGCATAATTTAGGGTCGTAAAGTACTACGACGATTAATAATTAATATGACGTTCGTTTCAATACAAAATGCTCAACTTTGTTCTGGGCCCAAGTGCAGTTACATATCTCACAGCTGTATCTAAATAGGAATCACGATGACCTGAAATAATAGGATATAATTAGCAAAATTGGCATGTTCCTAATATAGTAGTATAAGTATGTAGTACAATATCCAAACAATGGTGACAAGCCGGTAGAAAGCACCCACTGGGTGCTAAGCTACCTTTAGCAATGGACGCTTGTAACGATTTTATGAATCCAATCTTCTTACAAATCGAATCAGTTAAAATATATATGATGTAGGTAACTTACATTTGTATTTTTGCTCCCTTGATTTCATCAAGTTATGGTTGGAGTTGGATGCTATATGGATACATACTCCAATAAAACTAAGTTATATTATATAACTTAGGCAGATTTTTGGAATCAGCTTTCTCAAATTTATAGCGTAGGTATTTTGAAATTAATGATTCAAAATAAACGAGTTTTCCATTCCAGACGATTGTTATTTATAGAAACACGTGACACTGACATTGTCGACAGGTGACATTACAATCAATTGACAATGACAACTATTTTTTTAATGCTTGTTGTTGCTTGTGCATTATCCTAATCAGCCGACGACATGTAATTTACGAGAAGTCGTATCTCATATTTTCAATAAATTATAAATATTCAACCGAGCCACGAATTACTAAATCATTCAAATTGGTATCTTAAATTAACCTATATTTTCAGAAAATAAAATAAAAATGGGGGTCTAAAAAAAATGAACAATCCTAATTATAAGCTGGCTGCAGCCTTTTCGAGAAAAAAAAATAGAGGAGGCACATGTGTATTAGTAAAGTTAGGAATTTATTGTAAGGAAGTGGTGTCACTTAAAAAAATGGCTCTAGTTAATACATTTGAATGTTGTGGCATAGAGATTCCGAAACACAATCTTGTTGTAGTATGTCTCTACCGAACCCCAAACTCAGCACCTAGCGTATTTCTAGACAAATTAGAATCACTTTTACATGTACTGTGTAATAAGTATAAAAACATAATTGTCTGCGGGGACTTCAATATAAACACATTAGTAGTAACCACGTATAGTAAAAGACTTATAGATATAACGAAAAACTACAATCTAATTTCACACATGCTAAAACCTACAAGGGGCAAGACGTGCATCGATCACATCCTAAGCAATGTACGGGGTGCCTCGGCATCGATATTACCACTAGGACTTTCGGACCATGACACAGCCCAAATGTTAAGTTTCAAAGTAAAATCAAAAGAAAATGCTCCCAAGCACTACTATAAATTTAAAAGAGATTACTGTGTTGAAAATATTAATAAATTTGAAGAATGTGTAAAATGTTTATCTTTTTCTGAGACATATTCGGGTGCTGACTTCAATACTGCTTTTAATCAATTCCACGATCTAATCATAATGTTTTATAAACTTTGTTTTCCGTTGTCGCGTATAAAAATTAGTAATCCAAATTATTGCACTCCGAAGTGGCTGACAAAAGGTGTGAAAATTAGTTGTAAAAGAAAAAGGCAACTGCGATTTATGTACTATCGAGATAAAAAAACGGAACAGAAAAAAAAACACTACTATAAATATACGAAACTATTGAAAAAATGTATTGATAAAGCACAAAAAATTAGTAACAGCAAACACCTCATGTATAGTAAAAATAAGTGTAAAGCATCATGGCAAATAATAAAAAGAGAAACGGAAGACTTCAGATTACCCCAATATATTGATAAAATAATTGTCAATGACAAAGTTATATCCAACCCAGCTGAAATTGCGTTAAACTTTAATAGACACTACATTGATATCACACATACTAGACACGCTCCCAATATAAATCGCAGCTGCTTACAGATAAATACATATCAAAATAGTATTTTCCTAAATCCGGTTTCTGAAAGCGAAATGAATAAAATAATTTCGTCATTAAACGACACAAAGGCCGTCGGATATGATGAAATCAGCACAACTGTAATAAAAAAATGCAGATGGCACCTTATTCCTGTTCTGACTTTTCTAACTAACTGGTCGTTAGAATGCGGACAGTTCCCAGAAGTCTTGAAATTCTATAATAAAACCACTTTATAAAAAAAATAACAGAATGCATATGGAAAACTATCGACCTATAACACTAGTGCCCATCTTTTCTAAAATATTTGAAAAGTGTATGCATACTCGGTTGACGGAATACTTTAACAAGTTTAACGTGATTAAACTTGAACAAAACGGATTCCAAAAGAACAAATCGACGACATTAGCAGGGTTTAATTTGGTCCATTATATGTATTTCTAAAAGCTTAGATGAGTCGAACCGCACAACGGCAGTCTTTATAGATATGACTAAAGCCTTTGATTTCGTTAGTCATTCACTCCTACTGCAAAAATTAGAACTGTATGGAATTAGAGGACCTGCTCTAGATTGGTTAAAAACATATCTAGAAAACAGAACCCAATGTGTTGAAATAACTAGTCTCAATAAACAAAACGAGGAAACTGTACATCGATCAGAATTTATACGCAACGAATATGGCGTTCCTCAAGGAAGTGTGCTAGGCCCCATGCTATTCAACATCTATATAAATGAATTGCCTGACGTGGTTCCATGCAAATCAGTTCTATTCGCAGATGACATCTCACTAATCATTACCGCGGAAAAAAATGAAATTAATGATGAATATAATAATAAAATAAATTATAAGGTTAGGTTTTTTATAATGTGTTTATATGTATTTTTTATTGTTTTGTAAGTGTTTTTATATTTTACTTTTATATTCATATTATAACAAACCTAACTTAAGACGAAAGATAAATAAAGAAAATAAATCGAATTCTGGAATTATTAATTAATTGGTTAAAACAACAAAATTTAGAAATTAACATAAGTAAAACTAATGCTGTACAATTTTACATAAAGAAAGAAATTAGTAATGAGTTATACTTGAATTATGATCAAGAAATAATTAATGAAGTGAATGATGTGACATTTTTAGGTTTAAAACTTGATGCTTCCTTAAATTGGGATTCTCAAATTGAAAGTGTTTGTAGCAAAGTCAATAGATTTGTGTATGTACTAAGTAGGTTAAGACGCACTGCTACCCTGGAAGCGACCTTGGCTGCTTACCATGGTTATGTTAGCTCTCAACTAAGGTACGGACTAATTCTGTGGGGTAACTGTACAAACTTTGAAAGGGCCTTCATAGCCCAAAAGAAATGTATAAGGGCAATATGTGGTGTGGCCCCAGATGAATCGTGTAAACCCATTTTTGTAAAACTAAATATATTGCCCCTGCCTTGTCTATATATTTTAGAGGTTTGCGTCTTTGTTAAAAAACATATGGATCTTTTTAAAGCGGCTAAAGAAGTATACCCTCGAAACACTAGAAATCCTGAAAGGCTGGCACATGATTACATTCCAAGGACTGCATTTTTCTCAAAGCAGTGTTATATAATGTGTATAAAATTGTTTAACAAGTTGCCGCCGGAAATTCAACGACTACCTTTTAACAGCTTTCGAAAAAGTGTAGCAGACTTGTTGCGGAAAAAACAGTATTATAATGTAGGGACGTTTCTTTTAGACAACATTTAAACTTATTGTTTCTGGTCATTAATTAATTAATTATTATTTATATTTTGACATTATATTTCGATTTTATTCTTTATTTTATTTTACTTGTTGGTTCTGGTCGGAAGGTATTGTAAATAATTAATTAATTGATTATGTTGTTTTAGCTATAATTTGTATATAAAATTGTTATTTAATAAAATAATATAGATTTAGGCTAGCTTGTAAGGTTTGCATGCTGTGCATGGACGGCTAAAAGGACGGACTTTCTTATAAATATAATGTACCAACTATTGTAACTCCTTTTTTTGCAAATAAATATGAATTATTATGAATTATGAAAAAAAGACTAATGGCTCCTCTACACGATGGGCCAACGCCGGCCACTCCAAGGGCCACTCGCATTTATGCGTTAGAGGGAGCAAGTGATATTGCTATCTCATTCTACCGCATGGCTGCGTCCCTTGGAGTGGCCGGCGCTGGCCCATCGTGTAGAGAAGCCATAAAGAACGTACAGTTGATAAAAGTTCGATGCATTTAAGTATGACGCTAATTTCCATTGTTCCAAGTTTATTATATCAACAGCACAAAGGTCGTCTTGATTGTCCTCAAGAATACTCAGCAATTAGCTTAATTACTTTTTTATACTAATTAGATAATTAATTGCTGAGTATCTGGTCGTAATGAGAAAAAGAAATGAGGATAACAGAGGATTTTATTGACCTTCTGCCTTGGGCTGCAAAGATTATTTACTTAACAAATACAATCCAAACTATCCATACTAAAACATATATCCATACTAATATATATATATATATATATATATATTATAAATACGAAAGTGTGTCTGTCTGTCTGTATGTTACCTCTTCACGCTTAAACTGCTGAGTTTAAGCGATTGAGTTTAAATTTGGTATAGAGATAGTTTGAGTCCCGGGGAAGGACATAGGATAGCTTTTATGTCGGAAGTCTTCCCTAAAGAGGTTGAAAAGGGGGTGGAAATTAGTATAAATAATGAATTTCCTGTTAATTGCTGTAAGCAATTAGCATATTATGCTTAAAAATATTGCCATTAGATTTTATCCAGGCGCTATACTTTAACTGCTGCTAATTCCACACAGATGAAGTCGCGGGCAAAAGCTAGTCAGTCAATAATGGGACATTTCTGCCAAAGCAATCCCCGTTTTATAGATTGCTGAAATAGCGAATCTCCGAAAACTGATATCTAATCTGCACAACCACGTATAATGCTCGCGTAGTCATAACATTGTATCGCTTTTGTTCAAACATTGACCGACCAGTTCGTTTACTTTTATACTTTTAACCTACCAGAATACTTTATGTTTATTTTTTATATTATGAACGTTTTATCAAGTATGGCACTGAGAGCTGCCACTACGACCATGCTAAATTTTCTTGCTAAATGGCAATATGATATGTATAGCGCTCTTATGAAATTATACAGATGTAGTGCATAATTATTTTCAATCATTTTTTCACGGACACGTACGAACGTGCCTTGCTATTTCAGTCAGTCTCGGTACAAAAAGTACTGAGGTTGATTGAAGTAGCATGACAAATACGAACCCCAACTAGCAAATCTATGTGCTATAAAAGTTGAGAGCACGTTTTTATTTTCGCTTTTTGGTGCTATAAACGGTGTAAAAACAGTCGAATAAAAGTCCTGTAAGCGTTTACTCAACGCGAAAAGGCGCACTTATACAGACTAAAAGTGTTATAAAAATAGAGTAAGCGCTGTATAAGAAGCAAATCGATGCTGTAAGAGTTGAGTAAAAGTTGATATAAAGCGCTTCTAGTGTTTTAATAGCAACGATAGTGCTTTTATTCGATTATTTGTTCTATAAACATTATCAATTTGCTATTACTCAGTGAAAGTGTGCTATAAAAGCAACCGCACTGCTTTTTCTCAGCAAAAATGTTTCGTAAAAGTAGCCGAATTGCTTTTACTCGGCATTTTGAATGTGTAAGAGTGCAGTAAATGCTTTTATTCAACAAATATGTGCTAAAAACGATCCCAGGTAAGCGATTATATTTCAATTATTTGATTAAGTTTGAGGCCTAATCGTCTTCACGTATCTAATAAAACAAAAAGGTACTTAAGTATTTTTTTACTGCTGTCATCCATGACATTTATTTTTACCGTGATTGTGTACATAAGTTTTTACTTACACGTAATACAGTAAAACCTAGCGCGAAAAATACTTTATTGATAAAACCAAAGGCACTGGTTCATATATATTCATGGGCCGCCTATTTTCTTAAATTTCAATAAAAAAATATTAATTAAAATAAGTAAAAATTTGCTTACACGATCTAGTTTCTGTTATATCTCATTAATTCGACTATAAGTCGAGTAACTGCGTTTACTGCTACACTTATAGCACATGTTGTCGCCATGTTTATGGATTTATAGTCCGGTGGCCGACTGCATGAAACCCTACCTGATAAAAAAATAGAATAATCCTACTCTGTGGGGGTAGCTGACTTTTAGCAGCTTCAACTGCTCTTGGTCGGCCGTGGCTTAACTTGGCAAATTTTGCGCAAATGGCAAAAAAGTGGTACAAATATTCATCAAAAAAACAAAAGTGGTCAGCTACATCCTGTGTTGGCAGGTTCCTGTGTCCGACCGAATTTGTGGTACCACGTGAGCTACAATTTACTTCATCGAAAAATAGAATGTCACTTGTAGGATTGCTGCCATTCACATTTATTTTAATGCGGACGGACTGCAAAAGCTATCAGGCTAAGGTGAGGCCGACCAAGACATACGTCAACAAATTTAATGTAGGTATTACAATCAGTTTTTTTCATTCTATTTTTCGATGAGGTAAATTGTAGTTGTCACGTGGTACCACAAATTCGGTCGAACACAGGAACCTGCCAACACAGGATGTAGCTGACCACTTTTGTTTTGCTGTCCTCAAAGGCAGCTATCCTACCCTGCAAGTTTCATTCTATTATACGATGGGGTTTTTTTTTTGATGAATTTTTGTGCCACTATTTTGCCATTTACGCAAAATTTGCGAAATTAAGCCGCGGCCGACCAAGAGCAGTTGATGCTACTAAAAGTCAGCTACCCCTACAGAATAGGATTTTCTGTTTTTTTATCAGGTAGGGTTTCATGCAGTTGGCCACCGGACTATATTGAAACGTACAACATGGCTGACTTGTGCTATTAATGTAGTTCAAAACTCTTTAAAAGTACTCTAAGCTGAATACATTTTGAATAAAACCTGTAAATACACTTCAGCTCCTATAACAGCGGTTTGAGCCCCATTACCCGAATTATGATATAAGCGCGCTGTTACAGCAGCATTGTTGCCAAATGGTTATTGGATTGCTTTTAATAGGCTTTTATAGCAACAGAGAAGAGAGTTGAGTAACAGTTGTATTAAAGCGCCTTATTCAGACAATTAGCTATTCTATAGCTGTTATATGATTTTAATAGAACAATTATGCTGAATAAAAGAGATTTAGTAGCGCTAATTCAGCATTTATTAAAAGGTGGAATAAAAGTGCTAAAAGATAGTGCTATAAACGTTTATACGACATGATTATAGCACTAATTAGCGAAAATTGCTAAATAGTCGAGTTAACCGCTGTTATACGATATATTGGTGTTTCAACAACCGTAACTCGGCTGTTATACGATTACAGGCTGAGTAAATCAATTCTTATACGACTATTTTGCTAGTTGGGACGTTTCCGAGAAAATACGATGGAAAACAATTACACACTACATCTGTACTCGTACATTGTTACTGCTAACGGCTCGATTCGGAAAATGAATTAGATTTCTACGAGACTTCAACAAGTATGGATAATTTAAAGATATTTGCAAGATAGATATGTCAAATTTGACGTTTCCGCGATTCTGGAGGTCCTCTTGAACGATTTCGACAAGTTATGACTTAGATATCCAAGTCACATCTAGTCAATATCTAATGTAGATCTAGTTGATCTCTATATCGTTTCTAGATCTTGTGATTATCACGAAATCCGAATAGGCCTGTAAGTGGGTACGAACGTAGCCGGTCGGAGTTTAAAAAGTTGCCGATGTTGCCATAAGGTGCTGGTACTGGTGCTAGACGCGCTCCCAGTACATGTCATCTTAAAACTTAAGTCATTCTCAATAGAATTGACAGCAGGGGGTCATATATTGGGTATTAGCATGTCGAGCACTAGTACCACCACCTTACCTATAACTAGATTTATAACAAAAAGTTTTCCGTGATGTAGAGCAATGTATGTATAACCAATATAACGCTGATACAAGTTATTACCTTGTAACATGTTTTATTTAATACTCAAAACCGATGTGTAAATTTGTGTTGTTAACGCCTTCAGTTTATAAACCTGAGTATTTCAATCCGAGCAAAGAAGAATGGTTTTGTCTGGTTTAAATATACAGGGTGTATTTGTTATGATCATCCAGAAAACATCCATTCACCGTCTCCCATTAACAAAATTTACCTGTATATTAAGACTAACCGAACCAACTGTGTCAATTCCTCTCCCTTTTTCCCATTGGATAAGCCTAAAAGAGGATTCATTTTCCTATTTTTGAACCGATTGCAGTTATAACATTTGGACAATGTTATCCTATTTCGATAAAAGCTAATATGAAAAATTTGTTCACTATGGTATGACAGCTGCCTCCGCCATGATATCGGAAATCGAAATCTCATTATCTCCCTCTCTATGGCTTTGCATATTCGAGAAATAGAGATAAATTTAACGATATTGAAATGTCCATGTTGGCGGCATGCCCTCACTTTGTTTGGCGCCCAAACAATTCTAAGATAGGAGGGGTCGGAGGGGAGGAATGTTTCGTAATTGCTTTTTAGGGTTCCGTAGTAGTTCCAAAGGGTAAAAACGGAACCCTATTACTAAGACTCCGCTGTCTGTCCGTCTGTTTGTCTGTCACCAGTGAACCGTGATGCTAGGCAGTTGAAATTTTCACAGATGATGTATTTCTGTTGCCGCTATAACAACAAATACTATAGTCCGTTTTTTTTAGCATTAGAAAGAACTTCGCAGAAGTAAGCTTGTGGTTCCAAATCCGGCACTTTTAGCGGTAATAATTTGAAGTAAATTATATGTATTGACCATGCTACATTAGATAATTCAATAATTATTAATAATTAAAGAGCCTGATAAAGACTACACGCTTGCTTCTGTGGAGTTCTTTCTAATGCTAAAAAAAACGAACTATAAAAAAATAATTATAATAAATATTTAAGCTGAGTTCCCATACAATAAACGTGATTTTTTTGCCTTTTTTGCGTAAATGGTACGGAACCCTTGGTGCGCGAGTCCGACACGCACTTGACCGGTTTTTTTTCTCTGTTGGAACATAGTGTATTCAGCACATAAATAACTCAAAGGTTACATGGCTAACGTAAACAACACCAGGAAGCGACGACGCAAGTGACAATTTACGTACGAAACTGAAAGTCATCGGCCGAGCGTTAATTGTATGGAAAACAATTCGGGAGTTTAACAAACCAATCAAGTATATCAACAATCCAATATTTATGCAATTTTTTACCGTATTCCTTTCAGATAAAGTCCTATATCTATAGCTCGTAATTAGGGTTTGCAATCCGGATCCGAAATGTATGAAATTATCCGGATCTGGATCCGGATCCGCGGATCTTCCCATACATTTCAGATCCGTCGTGCAAACCCTACTCGTAATGTTCTGGCGTCAGATTTTACCTAACGTTATTTAACGTCTACTTTAGTAGGCTTTAATATGCTACTACGAGAATAGTAAAATAAAACGTTGCACGCGAATACGTAGTGTTCTCTCTGTCACACGTAACTACAGCGGGAAGGTGTGACAAGAGCACACTACGAATTCGCATGCACCGAGCGTTTGGTTTTACTATATTCTAATGTGACGTTACATAAAGGAGCCTAGGCTTATTTGGACTGGTAATGTGACATGTAGCTTAAAAGGAGTGTTGAGTTGACGGGATAATATAATCGAACGAGCGAGCGAAGCGAAGCGAAGTTCTTACATTCGACTTCGGACACGCGGCCGGCTAGCGGCACGTCCCGGCATTTCGATGTTTTTAAGCTGAACTGTCAGAAGATAGTTTGATACTCAAGAACTTAAGTAAATTTGTCCTAATTTAAATGAAATTGGGTAAACGTGTAGTTGAGGGCAGTAAATTTTAGTCATTAAATTATGAGCAGGCTTTATCAAGAGGTTATTAAGCTAGAAGAGCTTAAAATGCTAAAAAGCTATTTGTGACGGGTCATGCATTTCTGGTCATCTTTTTTGTAAGAAAGTATGGTCGAGTTTGGTATCAAATGAAAGCGCTCGGCTTGCACTTTTATAATATCGTCTTTAAATTTACCATTTTGAAATAATTAGCAAGATAAAAATAAACATAGTATAGGTATTTGACATTTGGCAAGAAACTATGGAAGGTAGAGGTTTTACACTCCATAGGTACAAGAAACATAACGGCTTACCACAGATACAGTTTATTTTAATCTCTATGGTGAATCAGTTAAAGGCTCCACAGAGCTTACAATTATAGTTTGTCAAAGGACTGTCTCGTTTCAAACACGAACAGAGAGAATCATACTATCTTTATCTTACACCAGTACTAGCACCCTAAAGAAAAGGACGAGTATAGTTTTTTTGTTCTTATTTAATGACAAATTTGATTTGACAACTATATTCGCACACGTTTTCAATCCATTGTCGACTTTATCCTCGCCAGAAGGCCACAGACTTCGGAATGGGGTTGGCAACTGTCAAAGGTTTGCATAGATGGCGCCATCATAGCTTGCCTCTTTGTCTATGAGATTTGGCTTAAATGACTGGCATCCAGGACATAAATATTCATTACAACCAAAAAATTTACACAAGTATAGGGATTGACAGGGCAAGCTATGCTGGCGCCATCTTCAAAATACTTCGACCGGCCAACCCCATTTTCCGAACGGAATGACATTTGTGGAGCAACGTCCCGTTCCTACCTGTCATTCCGTACGGAAACTGAATGAAAATTCCGAACGTCTGCGGCCAAGGTAAGTGTGCAACAAAATATAGATGAAGATGGCGGCCATGCACTATGTCATAAAAATCTTCATGGATGTCGTTTTTTAGGTTTTGGGGGGCGCAGATTTCGATGATGATGATTATTTTGAAATCCAACATGGCGGCCATGCACTATGTCATAAAAGTCGTCATGGATGTCGTTTTATAGGTTTTAGAGGGGCACAGATTTCGAAAATAATGACCATTTCGGATTCCAAAATGGCGGCCATGCACTATGTTATAAAAATCGTCATATATGTCGTTTTATAGGTTTTAGGGGGCGCAGATTTCGAAAATGATGACCATTTTGGAATCCAACATGGCGGCCATGCACTATGTCATAAAAGTCGTCATGGATGTCGTTTTATAGGTTTTAGGGGGCCCCGATTTCGAAAATGATTACCTTTTTGAATTCCAAAATGGCGGCCATGCACTATGTCATAAAAGTCGTCATGGATGTCGTTTTATAGGTTTTAGGGGGCCCCGATTTCGAAAATGATGACCTTTTTGAATTCCAAAATGGCGGCCATGCACTATGTCATAAAAGTCGTCATGGATGTCGTTTTATAGGTTTTGGGGGGCGCAGATTTCAATAATGATGACCATTTTGGATTCCAAGATGGCGGTCATGCACTATGTCATAAAAATCGTCATGGATGCCGTTTTGTAGGTTTTGGGGGGCGCAGATTTCGAAAATGATGATTATTTTGGAATCCAAAATGGCGACCATGCACTATGTCATAAAAGTCGTCATGGATATCGTTTTATAGGTTTTAGGGGGCGCAGATTTCGAAAATGATGACTATTTGGAATCCAAGATGGCGGCCATGCACTATGTCATAAAAGTCGTCATGGATGTCACTTTGTAGGTTTTAGGGGGCCCTGATTTCGAAAATGATGATCATTATGGAATCCAAAATGACGGCCATGCAGTATGTCATAAAAGTCGTCATGGATGTCGTTTTATTGGTCATGATCATCATTTTTGTAATCTACACACCTGTTTCAAATAAGGTATAGGTAGATGCATCCTAGTAAGTCAACAACATCTATATCTACTATCGAATTGTACTTTTGATAGTAGTACGAAATGCCCATCTCGGACTAAGTAAGTAGCACTGCATTCAATTGATTTTTTTGGCGAACCGCGAGTTCACAGTTCGGGGCGAACTACTAGTTTATAGGGTCTGATGTTTGTTACTATGCAGATTGAAATCTTCGTGTCATTTAAATATTTTCTGATCATCATCATAATTCTTAAGAGCTTGGCTCTTGTCGGTGGAGTAACCGCCATTCCGTTCTTCTCTGGCACTGAGCTCCTGATACGTCACTACGTGGATTTTCTCTTTGGCCTGATCCGAAAACGCACGTCTCTTCCTCTGCCTCTTTTTTTCTATTTCTCCTTCAATTATAGACTTTATGTAAGTATCGTGCCGTATCAAGTGCCCCAACATGTTTCCCCTTCTGTCTTCAAATTTTCTCAGCAGAGATCTCTTCTCACGTTTCTTCTTCTCCGTTTTTGTCTTCCTCTCTTTCCAGCTTACCTATACTTTCCATTCTTCACCATGGTGAGGACTCTAAATTGCTAAAATCAGTCATTTTTAAGGTAGGTACGCTGGTCTCCAAACTGTATATATTGGTAACTGGTACGCTTATACTTCAGGTATTGCTCCAAGTTAGACCATAAATGGGATATATGCTATGCTGGCTTTAAATTTATACAATGCAAACGAAGTTAGAAATCAAATATTGCTGAACAGACTACAAATGTGAACAAGTTTGTTTGAAATATTCAACAGATATTTTCTGTCTGTTTAACATAATTTTTGCATCCATTGACATTGTATGCGTTGTTTACGTCAGCATTGAATGCTCGTAGTTTGATGTAATGATGTGACGCTTGAGATAGTTGTGTACTTGTTTACAACAGAAATCATTGTGGCTTAACACTGCCTTAATCATACCATCGTCAACAATGTTATACGGCCCCGACACTATCATTAGCAATGACATAAAATTCCATGACGCTCCAGCGTTTGGCCCAGTCAGGTCATGACATTCCTAAATCTCCCCACACACTTATCAGTATTTCTATCAGTATTTTCATCATTACCTTTCACGGGGTATTTTAAGTTATTATTTTCCTAACCGTTCTTAGTTGTTATAGTGTACGTTTTGAAGAACACAAAACCAAGACATTATTCAATCATCGATTCAAATATTTCTAACCTGTCGTAATTATACTATGTACTGTGGTTACTCTATGCCCGATGAGCCAGAAAAATGCAGAAAAAGAAATAGTTAATTAAAAAGAATATTTATTTGTTTCAACCTTTTCGTGCGTGCGTGCGCCATGACTGTGTGAAAGATTGGTAGTTAAAAAATGTATCCAAATATTTTTTTTATTCTTACCACGAACCGGGAATCAAACTATTCTTAAAGTACAATCAGCATCATATAGTAGGTAGCATCCAAAGTACCTATTCAAATAGTTCGGTACGCCATACATACCTATTATATGGTGTACCGAACTATTTGAATACTTTGGATGCTACCTACTATACGACGCTGACTGTACCTACTGGATTCTTCTGTTATGTAAGAATGTATACGTTTTTGGTTAAGAAAAAAGGTACGGTAAAGGTAAGGTAAAGGTAGGGATTGCAATCCGGTCCGGCGGATCCGGTAATCCGGCCGGATCCGGCACATTTTTCAAGATACCGGATCCGGCAAAATTCACCGGATCCGGTCTCGGATCCGGTAAAGTGAATCAAAGCGCTAAAATATAAAATAACAGCTTAAAACACTGCTAAAATTTAAAAGTTCTCGCCAATATTCGAATTTTCTCGCTCGCAAACAGCAACACAACAACTTGTTTGTTAGTTGACGCCAGTCTTCTAGCCGACGAAATATGTGTACCTAGTCGTAGCGTTGAGATTTCCGTGCACCGTAAGTACTGGATTGGTTTATATTCAATTTATTGTGTTGTTTCATTGTAATTTAATGTACATGTTCTTTCGTTTTATTTTGTACAAACCATTATAGCCCACTTTAAGACACAGGTTTTTGGGGTATCCGAAATACTAATACTTGTACATAATTATATTAATTATTAAAAAAGTGGTTAGGATTTTGCTGATTAAAACTAGTCGGGGTTTCTGCGGTTGACCTGACGTTTAGTATAACAATATCTGTGGAGGTTCGAAGTAAAGAGGTATAAAAAAAGAGTCCGTCATAAAGCAAGTTCGAACGGGATAGTCTTATATGGAACATTAAACCATAAACACTAACTATTCATTCTCAATTAGTCATAAAACTTTTTAAGCTTTACAGTCCTGATTTAGTTAATATGTTTTATCCTTCTTACAAATACATAAGTCAAAATGAAAGATAAAGACCAAAACGAGAAGATCAAAACTGTTCATAGCTAATTCAGGCCAGTAACGCGTTTATAAATAATGCCATAAACCAGAGAGTTTACTTATGGGATAGATGCATACTTACAACATGTTATTATATAAGGCCATATACAGAATATACAAAATAGGGATGTTGACCATATTTTAAAAAATATATTGAACTCCATGCACGAAATAAAACGCAAAAGGGAATATTACGCAAAAGTCGGCGTTAGGGTCCACTAGCAAATTCAGAGGGTCTACTTCGAAATGCGAAAATCGAAATTTCGTTATCAGTCTCTAACGCTCGAATACGCAAGAGTGTTAAAGAGGCAGAAAACGAAATTACGCGGTAAGCCCTCAGGATGTGCTAGAGGCGCCCCCTACGTAGAGTATTGCGTAATACTATTCTATTTCCCTGAATAGGGAATATTACTCGAAACTCTGCGTAGGGGGCGCCACTACCACAATCCATCACAATCTGGGGGTCTACCGCGAAACACGAAATTTCGTTTTCTAACCTCTCTATCACTTTTCATCATCATCATCCTCACTTTTGCATATTCGAACGATAAAGAGGCAGATAACTAAATTTAGATTTTCGGGTTTCCCGGTAAAAATATAATTAAATTGTTGCAAACAACATAAAATAAAAGGTTTTTAATTTTTATTTCATGTATGGAAACTTTTAGAAAGGGACAGAGATTTTCTTTGTGCATCGTATTCTGCATGTTTTCCTTTTTTCTTAAGAGTCAAGTGAAAATAAACTTTAGAGTAATGATAATAGATTAGGTATACTTCACTTATTGATTTAAATGCCAGTAATGACTCTTGTTAGTATAAAACCTTCTTCTAAAGTACTTTAAATGACGGAATGAGGGATTAGAGTGATACGCTCCACTCACTATCAGTATAATGTCATTATTTTGACATTTCTTCAAAAATATTAAAAATGTTTAATAACTTCATTATCGTCCATCATTCTTTCTGTCATTTCTCATTCCATCATTCTAACCAATTCACTGTCAGTATAATGTCATTTCTAGTATCATTACTTTGACATAACTCCAATACTGACGGAAATTATTAAAATAAACTTCATTACTTGCCGTCATTCCTTCATGACACTCCCTACACTATCACTAAAAACGTCATTCCGTCAAAGTAATGTCAGTATCCATGATAGTGTCGGGGCCGTATTAACTATCAATTCGTAAACCTTTTGTGGTAGTAGTACTTATTGCACGCCATCCTCCAGAAAGACATACCTAATTTGTTCATTCGCTCTCAATATTAGACTCACTTATAACTTGTATTTTAAAGCGCGACTTAAGTCGTGTTTCATAACGTCTAACCGTTACATTCCTGACAAAATGTCTGGGATTTGACGTTGACCGTCAGTATTGTAACGATTGCTAACCGGCCGTTAAAGGTGCACAGTTAAGTGAAAATGCTCATTCAACCTTTGAAAACAACAAAGGCACTTTGGTTCTTTGCAATGGCCCAAAGAATATTTAAGAAAATCCCAACCGGCATAAAGCATCTAGGGCTGCACCAATTTAAGAAGCATTTGTATTTGAAATATTTTCTTTCTGCTCGTATAGAGATAAAGTGGAGGCAGATCTCCGTGAGCTCGGCGTCGGCGAAAGCTGGCGGGATACCGCTCTGGACCGATCAAAGTGGCGTGCTCTTGTGTTGGAGGCCAAGACTCATTTTGGGTCACCGCGCCAACAAAGTAAGTAAGTAAGTAAGTCGTAGGTATAGAGACATTAACACTAGACCCTACTCATAGTGTTGTGTTCCTGCCGGTGAGCTAGGTTGGCAGAGCTCAATGAGGGTGCGGACCTGCGGGGTGTTAGGGTCGGCAACGCGCATGTTAACACCTCTGGAGTCTGAGACTTCGGAGACTGCTTACCATCAGACGGGCCGTATGCTTGTTTGCCACCGACATAGTAAATAAATAAGGAACGACTGACTTGACGTGTATGTCGATACTTGCCAATTAATAGTCATAGAAGTAGCTTTGTAGGTTCTATTACACCGTTAGTACATACGACAGGTTTATTGGTTTATTGTCAATATGATAGGTCTCGTCAACCGCTATAATGTTACAACGCTTAATGGAAATGCATCCATAGATCACATAGATATAAAAACTTGTTACGAGAAACGTTGCCGGCGTTTAAATGAACAAGATATCTCATTTTCAATCTCCAGACCAATGTGTGAAGCTGTTTTTGGAGTTGCTTTTAGATATGAAATTCTAAAAATATTGGGTAAAATGGTAAATAGAGTCCCTCTTAAACTCTCCACTGACGTGGAAGTGACAAAATGGAAGTCGCTGCATAATTTGTGTCTCATGCGTCATTCCTTCATGCCTTCATGCCAATCCTTACACTATCACTAAGAATGTAATTCCTTCAAAGTAATGTCATTATTCATGATAGTGTCCGGCCCATAATAGTGTTGTGTTCCTGGTGAGTAAGGTTGCAAGAGCTGAACGAGGGCGCGTAGTGTTAGGGTCTCCAACTCTGCAACGCGTATGTAACACATCTGGAGTTGCAGGCGTCCATAGGCTACGGAGACTGCGCCATCAGGTGGGCCGTATGCTTGTTTGCCACCGACGTAGTATTAAGAACAAAATGTACAGAGTCAGCTTACTCCGACTTCCACCTTTATTTCTTTTCTTCATCTTTAATCAATGATTTGTTGCATTAAAACCAGATTAAAACACGTATTTTTAGCTAGATTAATGGGGATTTTAGTCTAATCTGAGACAATGGCACGACAGTTTAGCTAAGCTTTGCAAATAGCTCGTATTCAAGGTTGTAACTTCTTATCTTGCCTCCAATTCTTTGTCGGGATCTTGACATAAATTTCTTCTTCTCTGGTTACGTTCATATGAATATGAAGACTACAGATGTAGTGAAATTGTGCAATTGTTATTTGTTTTACAAGGGGACAAAGTTGTTGTTTAACCACTCGTGATAATATTGATACCCATTCCGAAAGATTCCAAAATTGAACCACGAGCGTAAAGTTTTTGAACAATTGGTGTGGTGAAAAATTGTTTTCCATCGTATTTTCTCAGAAACGTTCGTATTTGTCATGCTTCTTCAGTCAACCTCAGTACTTTTTTGTACCGAGACTGACTGACATAGCAAGACTCTCTCGTGCGTTTCCGTGAAAATACGATGGAATATAATTATGCACTAACTATATACAGATGGGGTCGGGATTTAGCTTTATTGCGGAGGTTCTCCAGTTACGTCTATGTTGAGTATTTAGATTTATTGGAATTTGGACGAATGATCTTTGGTGTCGTGCATCGGACGTCTTTCGGCTGAGACGATGATCTTTGGTGATAATATTTCACTATTAATTGCAGATTTTTTGGATACAAAACCTTAGTGAGTCAATTATTTGGATTCTTCGTTTTACTTTATCAACTTTACATTAAAATAAAATAACTTTTATGAAACTGAACGGTTTATTTATTGGCAACATAAAAATAATCCGTTTAGGTAGTGATTGTATTCCTAAGTAACTCATGTAGAGTTTGTACGGAAAAAGAAGAGTCGTGAAATGTATGGAATCCAATACAATCTACGACTCCTTTCTTTCCGCATAGACTCGAAATCACGATACGTCATATAAAAAATTCTTTTCACCACATCAACTGGTAAAGGCTCTCTTGATTGTTCAAACACTGATAGCAAAGTAGTTGCATATTATTCACATGTGAGGCAAAGTAATTAAATGCAAATTTTGCGTGATTTTCTTATGTTTGCTGGTAGAATTGTCTTTTATATGATAATATTGAGTGAGAAATATATAATAACATTCATTTGGATTTGATATCTTACAGTTAATATTTTCTTCGGGTTGGTGTTTGGTGTGGTGAAAAATTCATTTTTTGGCTTTTGTGTAAAAATGAATTCGAATTAAATAAATTATTCATAGTTCAGATAACTTACCTATGTTTCGAAGCACACCTAAACCCTAAACTAGTTGTTATGGTACTTATGGTGTGAGGTGTGATTACACAAATGATTGGTTATGGTGTTTTTCCTTATGTTTTACAACGTAATGTTTTAATACTATAAATGCACGTGTTTCAAGCCCTTGAAATGCTAGTTGCTAGACCAACTCGACACATAAAGGTTTTACGATATGCATTCTTATAGGTTAACAGCTTAAAGGTATTTATACATTATTCTGTTCCAATACTGTTCAATCATTAATGTTTATAAAACGGACACCTGTTTAAATTCAATACATTTTGATAATAAAGTGTGTAGGGCATTACGTATAAAATGATTTTATTTGCGCGCGCATAATTCACCATGAAAATGTTTGATATTTCGTTTAATCTTCGTCAAATCACGGGAACTTCGGTATCCGCAACTCCTAAAGTATATTTATAAATCCAAAATCGTTAAGCGTTTTTAACTGTGAGAATTTTCAATTAAACTTACCGATATTGTCGAATATTCCTTTGTTGGATTGAAGATCACAGTACACAGCACAGAATAAAAATAAAAGTTTCAAAATTCGAACACTGGATGGCGGGAATTTTCGCACGCGCGTTCTGCGCGCGCCGCGGCCGTCAACTGACCGGCCAGTCGTTCAGTCCCTCTGGTTCCCACATAGGCGCGTTGTCTCTGGCTTTTTTATTTTTATTTAGTGAAGTGAACCCAACACGTGATGGCATCAGGTTTGTTTTTATAATAGTGTGCATTCGGCGTGGGTATTATCGGTCAAATGTGACATGAGTGTGGCGTTGTGATGATTATACTTACAGGTTGCAGGTTAGGTTTATAATTAACCGCATAATAATACTTGATCGTCAAGTTTGTGATAACTTTAGAGCAAAGTCGCGGAAGGTTATGGGGTCAATTCCGACGTCAATTTTTACTGACCTACATAGAGGACGATTTTGGTTAAAATAGGTTATTTGATTTTGACTCTACAAAAAATGTCTAAATTGTAAAATGCGTATTTTTATGTAGTCTGTGATTTTTTATTCACCTAACATACATACAGACTTTATGTCATAGGTACGTCTGACAAAAAATAAGTAGCAATTAAAAAGTGGCAATACTGTAGAGTCGTCCCTTTCAAATCAATCTAGTTAAGAATCTGATTGCAAATAAATTACAGAGAAAGAGTGATAGATGTCTCTATTTACCTTTTTTATAAATCAATTAGTGATTTTACGTCTTACTTCGTATTCGCGTTATATGGGTTAGAGTTAGACCAAGAAAAGTCTGCAGCGATTATGATAGCTCACGCAGTGCACGTGCTATTTAAACGTCGAACTTCTATGAATTTATTAGTTTTATGGCTTATAAATAACACTTGCACTGCGTGGGCTATCAAAATCGCTGCAGACTCTTCTCCCAAGTAACACACAAGCAGGATAATAAAGTAAAATTATCATCTTATTCAATTTAAGATTGCATAAATTTTGTGTATATGCGGTGGAAATTACTAAATTCGGAATAAGAAAATATGTGGGCCTAGTGGGGCCTTTATACCAATAAATGCTGAATAAATTTTGCATAGTATCGGTTTTGCATATTAAAGCTGAATAATACTTATTTCTTACACAGTTACTCAGACATTATTCAGCTTAAAGCATTTGTGGTTACTAAAAGCTGCATAATAGCAGCATTAGCAGCAATTAGCTGTATATATTCTGTGTTGTATGATTTTAAGCAGACAATATTAAGAAAAATGTGATAGTGGCTACTAAATACTGAAAAGAAGCGTCGGTGAAGACTTTCAACTGTATAAAAGCGATTGCAGTTTCTGTTTTAACGCTAGTTTTTGAATAAAGGTGGACGCTATTACTGGAAGCTGTAATAAAATCCACATATTATTTGTTATTCAGTAGCTGCATATATGGGTTAATTATGGCTTTTATTGACATAACGTCTGAATAATAAATACTAAAACAACACTTATACTTAAGTTATAGCGATTTTAGTACACATATACTATATTTTCTTCCCAAAAGCTGCAAAATGAACGCAATGAGAAGCGCTATTCAAACTACTGCTTAGTATCAACAAGTGCGCAGTGGAGAGGGTTCCGTAGCTTTAAACACGGTCAACAGTGCTACTTGAGTCTGATTGCTTTGAGCTTGAGCGTATTTTTATTTTATTTTGAACGCATCATGAATAAATACGCATATTCTTTAATCCAACCATTATTTAAAAAATCGAGGTTTAGTTTTCTTAACAATTCTCTTCTATTGGTTATTTTACACAAGATGCATTGTCCTTTTAATAAGAGATGCACCGGATATCCGGTTACTATCCGGCCTATCCGGCCACTATTTTACTATTCGGCCGGATACCGGATAGTAACATTGCATGATTTCGGAGTAAACAAATTGGATTTAAGAAACAGACACGGTCATAATCGTACTTGTTTATTATTTTAAAACAATTTAATCATTCCACTGACTTGCACGCGCACTCATTTCGAACCTAGAAATGAGTCCGCGCGAACTTTTACTAGGAAACAGGTCAAACCTGCAGAATGCGCACCTGAAAAACCGAAATGTAGGTATAGTTCCGCCGGCCGAATATCCGGCGGCCGGATACCGGATATTCGGCCTGGACACTGGCCGAATATCCGGTATCCGGCCAAACAACTATCCGTTGCATCTCTACTTTTAATGACGTAAAACAATTGCTAGTTACCATCGTAAACACTGTTAACTGACCATTTTCATACCTTACTGCAACGAGATAAAGTTTACCAATAGCCATTTAAGGTTGTTGTTAGTTGGCAAACAATGTGTCAAATGTTAGTTATTCATATTGTTGCATTAAAAAGTTGTAGACTGGACTGGGTATGAGAAAAATAAAATAATCACCCTCATAGCGAAATCGATTCTCCTGTCGATTTTGAACAGACTGTTTTTAGTTTTCAAGTGGGTCTACTCATACCCATCCCACACTATACTCGTACTCATATCATACCTAAACAATACTGCCCATATCAAACTATACTTAATTGTACTCATACCCGTGATACCCGCTACTAATATGAATGAATGAATGATATACCCTCACCTTCGCACCTATACCATATTCATATTCATACCATACTCGTAACCATACCATACTCATACTATATACATCTTCGTACTCACGTCGTACATCTTTGCGTTACCTTTACCTACTACATATTTGTCGGAACTGATAACGGAAAAAATAACTGTGTAAACTGCCGTGCCCCCAGATTTATCATATAACTTATATATTATATGGCGTTTATAATATTAGTGGGAAGTAGGATTGAATATTGCCCGTGTTACATACCTATAATGTTTTATCATCAAAGTAGTGAGGATCTATGTGGTTTTTACCATTTGTGTATAGAACCCTAATAGGCTTTAAGATTGAGAAAACAATTACTATTATACTGATGTTATTCAAAACTTGTTGTGTTAAGACCATTATTATCTAACATGTTGCTTAGTAACGCGAATAATGTGAATGCTTATTCAGAAATTAGCACAATAATAGCTGTGGCAGCAGCTTATATTCAGCACAGTCGGACGCCATTACGGTTGCTCACTTTCTAACAGGGCTCGGAAACCGGTATTTGCTCCATACAAAAATACCGGTATTATTACGTTCTTTTTCGTTCTTTGGTTTATTGTTTCTTTTTTAATTAAACAATCTGATAACACAAATTCGTTACCTAAATACATGATCCAGTCTTACGTAAAAAGCATAAAATAATTCAAAATATTGGTCTATTTCGGGGTTTAAAAAAAATACCGGTTCCGAGCCCTGCTTTCTAACCTCTACAATTATATAGGAATTGAATATGAACTGAAAAACCCATTTTATTCATTTATAAAACTAGTTTTATCGTAGCATAACTTGTTAAAGTACATTTTCTATCACTAAAACATCTAAACACCGCAGAAAAATTACAATTTTAAATGTGGAGTAGTAAATTTTCTATATTTACTTTTGAAACGGTGCATTATTTACGCGGCGCTTTAAAATTTTAAATAAAATGCATATATATATTAACAGTAAAGTCGCATGCGCAATGAAATTGAAGTTATGTAAACATCAAATAAATATATGGGTGATGTCCTCCTTATTTTGTAAGTTTTCACTGCAGAAACTACACTTTGACACGAGTTCACAAATTAAAATGGAAGACAAATCATTGATTTAACACAAATATCTGAATATATTTTCTGTAAAAATGCACTTTGGAACCAAAAGCTTCATAACGTGTGAATAACTGATTCATTGTGTACAAAGCTGCATAACTTTGGTTTAAAAGCGGTATATAAGCTTTTGACAGCCTCTATACAAGTGTTATTCAGCGATTCAATGTGTGGGCACACACTTATATAGCTATTACATTACTGTTGCACTGCCCACTTTGCGCCCAAACCTTCTGTATAACGTCTGTATTAGCGCTTATTCAGCTGTTATACAGCTACCTTATTCAGCATTAAGTACGGCATGCTGTATTATTCAAACAATATTCAGCTACGTTGTGTTACTTGGGCTTGGTCTAAATCTAGTCACTTTCGTTTTCAGCATTAAATAATCAGCTGCAGTTCCAACACGAATATTTGTTCAAATACCATATGGTGTACCCGAGCATCAATACAACGAACCCAGCAAGGGGTCATCCATTAATTACGTCACACGTTTAGGGGGAGGGAGGGGGTCAAGAAAATGTGACATATTGTGACATGGGGGAGGGGGGAGACACAAACATTGTGACGTCACTTTAACTTCATCAGTAACCGAAAATTTATTTAAATTATTTAGTTCGCTGTACATTTAAATAACAAGTTTTTAAAAGGAAAATAGTTTTTAATCGTTTAATTTTCTTTCCTAAGAGGTTTTGGGTTATAAAATTACTAATATTTATATCGTCAAAAATATTTTGATAAAATATTAATAATACTTAGGTATTTACTTAATTCGATTTGGCGATTTCGTAGAAAAAATGTGACGTCACACTAGGGGGGGAGGGGTTTGCCAAATGTGACCAAGTGTGACAAGGGGGGGGAGGGGTCAAAAAACCTAGAAATTGGTGTGACGTAATTAATGGATGACCCCCAATAACCTAATTTAGGCATCAAACCAAACAAAACAAGATGAACGTGTTTCACGCGTGCCGGAGTCGCGTGGCCAGTTGGCCGGTTTAAGGCAGATTAGTTAAGGAAATGAATACACCTATTAAATCCATATAGTTTTCGACATCGCTTAGACGATTCCGGCACAGATCTTAAGCTTAAGGTAGATTATAATATATAATATTGACAGTTGGCACGTGTAACGTTATCTATCTTAATACCTTTAAACGAGCAATTCTTGTTTATTTATATGTATATAAACAAGAATTGCCCGGGGATCTCGGAAACGGCTCTAACGATTTCGATGAAATTTGCTATATTGGTTTTCGGGGGCGATCAATCGATCTAGCTAGGTCTTATCTGGGAAAACGCGCATTTTTGAGTTTTTATATGTTTACCGAGCAAAGCTCGGTCTCCCAGACATTCTATATATTAGGTATAAAAATATCTGAATGTGACCAATTTGATTCAGGAAGGAACTGTCATCAGGACCGACATTAGACCTATCTTTTTGACATACCGCTGTAGAAACGCAGTGCAAAAAGACCTTAGCGAACTCTGCGCCGTCGACTGGACAGAAACGTCCACAGAAAATATTAAATAGGTTATACTTAGTAGTCATGAGGGCCTGCGACGTTTCAGTAGACGACACGTCGGTCGCGCGAAGTGTAGAGAAAAGACCAGAAAAGCAGACCCCACAATCAGATGGGAATAATAATGCTGAGGAGAGAGAGAGAGACTTAGTTCTGTGGCAACTGCTTTAGGCAAAGTAGCATGGCGGTATTTGATGCTGTCGGAGGCCAAGATCCACTTCGGGTCGGGCCACAGCAGTAAGTAAGTCAACATACTCGGAAGTCGGAAGCTATTGTATATATCGTAACCACGTCTACTTCATGGAGTATATTAAGATAACAATCAGTGTGTAAGGTTATTTGTCTAGGAATCTAGAACTACAGGAACCGTTCTAGTGTTCAAGGTGTCTCACATATGGCCTAGGTTATAAACACAATTAATTGTCCTGGGTCAGTGTCAAAGTAACCCTATACAATAATCGTAAGCTGCCTATTAAATTACCAAGATTACCATTATAACGCAACGCACACTTAATACGTTTATGTCACTAGAAACTAGGTAAGGCCTGGGGGACTATTTATATTAAGTACCTACTACCTACTCAGAGACGGTTGAACCGGTTTTTGAAGTGAAAACTTCTTTAGCGGCGCTGAGCACTTTTTGAGGTGGGGAAAAAATGATAAACTCGAGACAGCGTAACGCGTAACGCGCTGACGTCATGGGTGACGGACAATGTTACGAAACTGACACTAATATAAAGGATGGGTCAATAAAATTATACATAGTGCTGCAGACATTTTGGACTGGTCATCAAACAACACACATCTATTAATTCACGTACGTTAAAGTTCTGATCTATTAATTGACGTATCTTAAAGTTCCAATCGGACAGTAGGTATGTCACATAGTTCTTAATTCGCTGTCATAAGTGTCATAACTGCTATGGGACATTTTTTTGAGTAGCAGCCATGTTTTAACACTTTTGACTGTACTCATGCTCTTTCAGAACCAATGACTTTTTGTTTATAATAATTTATAAATCTTTTATTTTACTTGCCAACTACATTTTATTATGAAACCTTATCGCGAAAGTTATTAAATTCGTAGAGTACTTGTGTAATCAAAAAGCTATAAAAATCACGTGATAATTATTTCGTGGCAATTAAAACAAACTATAACATAGAATTATCTGATTGATAACATCTCCACAAGTCCACAACAGTAGAAAAGAGGGTTGCAAAAGTATTTTCACCACATCAGCTTGGAAAGGCTTACTTTGCACTTCAAAAACGGATAGCAAAGTTGCACTCCGCTATCAGTAATTCACATGTGAAGCAAAGTAATCAAATGCAAATTTTGAGTTGTTTTCTTATATTGTATTGTATTGTAGCTCGGGCGATTTTCCGCAACTCGACGTCTTGCGCCTATTTTGCGTGATAGGGGGTGGGCTAGTCTTGCCAGCCCAGCTCCTCGAGGAATCCTATCAAACCTTTGATGTTGAGTAGGACCTCGGGGAGGTCACTCGGGGATCCGAGATGTTTTGCCCTGTATGGGGCCAATCCGCTGCATTCCAACACCACGTGAGAGGCTGTTTCTTCTTCCTCCATGCATCCACGGCATAGGGGACTGTCTGTGACACCTGTTATAAAAAGATGTTTGTTAAAAAGTCCATGACCTGTTATGACACTGGTTACCATACTCAGTCGAACCTTTCCTAGTTGAAGGAGCGCCCTTGTGAGCTTACCGTTCATGCTAGGCATGGCCTGCTTGGCCTGTCTGCATCCAGTTTGGTGTAGTTTCCCTGTACGTGCCAGCAGCATTGAGCGTACCTTACTAAACGGTATCGGGAGGATCGGTTCCGGGCCTATCGCCCCCGCACCCGATCCTTGTCTGGCGAGCTCGTCCGCGGCGTCGTTACCTCGGGATCCACTGTGTCCTTTGATCCATTGTAAGGTGATCTTATTGTTCTGACATACCTCCATTAGTCGTTCGTGGCATTCGTGTATAAGTTTGGATGTGACTATATGGCTTTTTAGGGCCATTAAGACTGCTCTGCTGTCGGAGAGTATGCGGATGGAGGATCCTACTACCTTCCTTGCAGTGATGGCAGCCGCCGCGTTAATGATGCCCATGCACTCAGCCTGGAATACCGAGTTATGGGCTCCTAGCGGAGTGGTGATTGACATGTTCAGGTCTTCTGAAAAGGTTCCAGAGCCTGATCCGCTGTCTGTTTTGGACCCATCAGTGAAGATTCTCAGCTCCCGGGGATTGAGTCCTTCGTAGTTGTCGTCCTCAAATAATTGTATTTTGTACCTTTTGTCAAAGATGGCTTGTTTGTGAATTCGATCCGTGCCCGCCATGAGCACTGGAAATTCGCTGTATACTTTTTCCAGGCATGCTGTGTGAAGAGCTCCTGTGGTGTTAGACCATATATTGAGGGTTCGTAACCTTACCGCTGAGAGACTGGCCTCTTGTTGTATGTGTAGGTGCAGCGGTGAAAGGTTTAGCATGACCTCCATGGCTGCAGTCGGAGTGGACCTCGTGCAGCCAGTGGTGGCCGCGCATGCGAGCCTCTGGAGTCTTTGTAGCTTGTCTCGTACGTTGCCTAGGTTTGTTCTTGGCCACCAAACCAGAGCACCGTAGCAGAGTAGGGGGCGGATTATAGTCTTATAGAGCCAAAGGGTAATTTTCGGGTTGAGTCCCCACCTCTTACCAATCATCCTTCTGCACTGCCAGAAGACTACTCCCGCCTTGTCTATGCGTTTGTTGATGTGATTGTTCCAGTTGAGTTTACTGTCGAGCGTTAGCCCTAAGTACTTAACTTCGTCGGTCAGCTGTAGCTCAGTCTGGAAGAGTGTTGGTCTGGTAAAGTTGCCAAGTGCCCTTTTATTGGTGAACATTACCATTTCTGTTTTTGTGGGGTTAACTGATAGGTCAAAATCTCTACACCAGCGTTCTACGATCCGAAGAGCTGCCTGGGTGAGGTCGCATACTGTACTGGCAAATTTACCTGATATTAATATTGCCAGATCATCAGCGTAGCCTATTGTGTAGAAGTGTTCCTCGTTCAGTTTGGTTATGAGGTTGTTGACTACTAGGTTCCACAACAGAGGTGAGAGAACTCCCCCTTGAGGGCATCCTCGCACCGCCGCTACGGCCTGCGGTTCACCTACATACCTTATTGTCCTTTGATTTAGCATGTTCATGATCCACTTTATTAGTCCAGGTTCAGCGCCGTGGCTTTCCAAGGCGTTCCCTATACTGGAAAAGTGAGTCTTGTCAAAAGCGCCCTCTATGTCAATGAAAGTGCCGAGGCACATTTCTTTGCCGTGGATGGCTCTCTCAATGCGGCTTACAACCATGTGAAGAGCCGACTCCGTAGATTTACCTGAGCTGTACGCGTGCTGGTTGTTGTGCATCGGTATGTTCTTTAGCGCCCGGTCCCTCAGGTCCCTGTCGCACAGTTTTTCCAAAGTTTTCAGCAGGAATGATGTGAGACTGATGGGCCTAAAGGATTTGGCAGCTGTGTAGTCGTTCTTACCTGGTTTAGGTATGAATACCACATTCACATCTCTCCATCTCCTGGGCACGTACCCCCAGGCTAGGCAGGCTGCCATGATGTCGGTCAGGGTTTCCTGGATGAGTCCTAGACCCCACTGTAGGAGAGCGGGGAAGATCCCATCCGGACCAGCCGCCTTGAAGGGATGGAAGCTGTCTATGGCCCACCTGAGTTTCTCAGCCGTGACGACTCTGTGCGCCATTTGCCAGTTGTTGTCCGTTGTACTGTATTCCTCGTCCTGCTGATCTGCATCGGCGAGACTTACGCATCCTGGAAAGTGAGTTACCAGGAGAAGGCGTTGGGTCTCTGCAGGGCTAGATGTGTATGTGCCATCGGGTTTACGCAGTGAGCCCAATTGTGATGTGGGCTTGTGCGCTAAGGTTTTCCTCACCCGGTTGGCGTGGTCAAGTGTTTCAATGCTGCTGCAGAAGTTCCTCCATGACAGGGATCTCCAGTACCGCAATCTCTTTTTGTACCTGGCCTTGGCTTCGTAGTAGTTTTCCCAGTCCACCTCAGCCGTTGTGTTCATGGCCCTGTTGAAGAGTCTTCTTGTTTTCCCCCGGAGTCTCTCCAGTTCTGGGCCCCACCACTGGTGACCCTTTATGGCAGTCTTTGCCGGTGGTTTTAAGGGGCACGCCTTGTGGTAGCTGTCTACGAGGGTATCAGTTAAGATATTTACCTGCTGTTCTATCTGAGCCGGTTCCCGAAGGTCATCCCTCGGTGGAAGCCGGTCAAGGCTTTCCCCTAGGACCTTCCTAAAAGTGGCTCGGTCCGTTTTCCTGGGATTCCTCCGGGCGGTTGGTGTGTCTCTAGATGCTAGTAGATTGAAGCGAATCCACCTATGGTCTGAGCAGGAGGCCTCCTGGGAGACGTGCCATCCCATAATTAGTTCACTGACCTCCTCCGAAGCCAGAGTCAGGTCGATAATCGTCCTGCATCGTTTGTTTACAAATGTTGGTTCAGCGCCTATATTTAGAATGTTTAGATTAGTAGTCACAAGATATTCAACAAGTGTCTTACCTCTGTTGTTGCTGGTCTCCATTCCCCACAGTGGGTGGTGTGCGTTGGAGTCGGCCCCGATGATTATTGCGAGGCCTGATCTCTCGCAGTGGCTGACCAGTCGTTGTAGTTCGGCAGGCGGTGGCTCGTCCTCTCCAGGCATGTACGCCGAGGCAAGGACTAGGTCGCGACAGCCTGTTGGCAGTGGAACTTGTAGTTTAATCGCACACAGGTCTCTGGAACAGAATTCAGTGAGCGGTTGTGCAATAATATTGTTAGTAGTTAGGATACATGCCCTAGGGACGGCATGTACCGTGGAGTAGTAGAGCTTACCTTTCGTGTCGGACAGCCCGCGTATGTATCCATTGCCCGCCCATGGTTCTTGTAGGAGGGCAACGGCTGTTGGCAAACCTGCCAGACAGCGTCTGAGTTGGGCCGTAGCGGCCACGCTGTGCTGGAGGTTTGCTTGGATGACACTAGTTGGTGTCCATGTTGTCGGTGGTGGGGGCGGCATTTTGCATTTCCCCTCCCTCCTTGAACATGTCGGCCAACCCCGACACTATCCAAGCCGACAAGTCCTCACCCTCGGATGATGACCCGGCTGGTCCCTCACCAGTGCCAAGGAGCTCATCCTCCGAGAGTTCGGGTATCGTCGGCTTGGGTAGCGGCAGGGGGGCAACTTTCTCCCCGGAGACAGACTTGCTCTGCTCGGAGGTGCCCGCGGCCTGTTCGCTGGGGACCTGTACTCCCGTTACCCTTAGGGTGGAACCTTGCAGGGTGGGAGGCTGGTCCAGGTATTTGCCTCCGGGACCCCTGAACCTGAGGTAGACATTGCCCATCCCACAGTTCAGGGATCTCCCCCTCTCCATGAAGGCGGGGACGAGGTCTTCGGGGATTGTGAACTCGACAAACCACCCCTGGTCTTGCCGTAGTATTTGTATAATGGACCAAGACCCGACCTTGGCCCATTCGTTCTGGTACCTTAGTCCGTCAGCTGCCTGACGGACGTCTTCCCAGGACGAGTTGTCGATGTTGGGTATTAGGAGCCCGCACTTAATTCTCCTTGCCATCTCCGACTGGCGAACCGCCTTAAGGGAGATGTCTGGCAGGGTTAGGGCCTGGACACATCGCTGAGACCAGGCGGCCGAGTATTCGTCTTCTGCGAAGACCCTCAGCTGTCCCTCAGCGAAGATGGGTTTGCCCTTGAATTTGGGTGGCCGGGCTCCTACGTGGTTTCTCCTCGCCTCCTCCACGATTGCTTGGTGCAACCCGCGGAGGATGGCGTTGGAGTGGTCAGCGGTGATCTTCCCCGACTTCTCGTCAGTAATGACGATCGTCAGGTCAGATGCCGCTGCTTGTGCGTACGACAACGGTTGGCTTGGGCTCACTGTTTTCTTATATATGTTTGCTGGTAGAATTGACTTTAAATGATGATTTTGGATGATAAATATTTAATAACATTTATTTGAATTTGATTTTGTTTGATATTTTACACTTAATATTTGCTTCGGCTTGGTGTGGTGAAAAATTTTGTGTTTCACTCGGAAGCAAATTTTCTTTAACCCTCGTGCTTTAAAACCTCGCAACGCTCAAGATTCCATTTTGGAATCTTTCGCTTGCTCAGTTATCAATATTAGCACGAGCGGTTAAACAACAACTTTGCCCCCTTATAAAACAAATAACTATTTCGTACCAAGGAGAAAACTTTTTTTTCATCGAAGGGTACTAGGTTGAGAAATACAGTCTACGATAAAAGGTTGTATTACTTATTTATTTAGTTTTCAATGACTTTTCTGCCAACTGTACAAAAGCTGTGACACTTGGTATGCGATAACGCGGCGGTCACGGCCAAGGCGCACGCGCATCTTATCGTTAAAAGGGCGTATGTCGCAGTGCAGTTGTGACCGGACTATAGAATTACGTAAAATGCTTCATTGTTAAGCCCTAGTTTCCAAATACAAATAAAACTGGCTAGAACTAGGTGATATAAATATTATAAATACTCGTCTATATATAGGTACATTCAGCAGCAAAAGCTGCTAAGCGGGCCAGGTGTTCAAAATGATCTTGACGCGACTTTATTGTTTAAGAGAATAAGAGCGTATCAAGGTAATCTTAGCAACTTCTGCTGCTGACTTGTCTATCCTCCTGAGATTCAGAAGCAATTGTTTTGTTTTTGAAATTGGAACCCTTAGGCCCACTTGCACCATTCCACTAACCCGGGGTAACGCTACGTCTTACGTAGGCGAACAACGCGCGAACGCGGCGCGGCGCGGCGCGGCGAAAGCGGCCGCCGCCGCGCCGCGCCGCGCCGCGCCGCCTGACATTCGCGTGCAAATCGCGCCGCACCGCGTTCGCAACGAGATCGCTTACGTAGGACACTTCTATGGGCATCAAAGGATTGATTTTGCCGCGCCGCGCCGCGCCGCGTTCGCGCGTTGTTCGCCTACGTAAGACGTAGCGTAACCGGTTAAACCTGGAGTTACTATGGTTACCAGTACAATTTGACACTGGGTTGACGGTTAAACCGCTTAATCCCGGGTTAGTGGGATGGTGCAAGTGAGCCTTAGTTACACAATAAAAGTTCAAAATAGATTTTGGAATATGTACCTACAAAAAATTGTACGCAGGGATTTAGGATGCTAGGGCATAGAAAAAGTTACCCGAATTTGCCTATGGTTATGTTTGTAATACCACTGTTTATTTTATCGCCATTACGAAGATAAGCATAAATTAATTAAAAAAAAACTTACCAAGGACAACAGCGTCAGCGCAGAATTCAATGCCAAAGGCATCTACAATAAATCTGGACCTTATGTTAACGAGTTAAGAGTGGTTTTCCTTTGGCAGCGGTTGTGTTGCCGCGTTACTTCCGCGTTTGACCGCGTTAAATATTCTGCAATGATGATTTGTTATTAAATTGGTAAACATTAACTAATAATTAACCAATTAAGTTGAAATTTGGTACACCCAAAATTTGTGACCCAAAAACGGACATGTAACGTAAACAAATGTGTTTTAAACATGGGGGCCACCTTTACGTTACGGGTCAATGAGAAAATTAAAAAATAAAGATTTTCAAACTATATCGTGTTACATATCAAATGAAAGAGCTCATTGTGAAAAACTCAAATATGTTTTTTTTTATAATTTTAAAATAAACAGTTTCAGAGTTATTTCAGAAAATAGGCAAAAAATAACCATTTATCGCCGAAACTACTCGGTCAACATTTTTGAAAAAAATATACAAAATATTTTTTTACCAGATTATAAAGTTTGGTGTCGTTATCAGGTACCTATATAAATGATTCCCAATTCATTACCCATACCGGTTTTTTAGGGTTCCGTAACAAAATATGAATATGACGTAATACTTAAAATAATAAACTTTTAGTAGTAACGAAATGCAAACAAACCCCCATATTTTTATATTAAACTGGGTTTATAAAAAATACTGTCCAAATAATGCTTCTAAGAACATTAACACTAAATATACATTTAACTATTTTCAATCTAAAATAAAACAATTATTGCACGTACAGTCAGCAGCAGATATACCTGAGCGGGCAAGGTATCCAAGAAAACATATACACTTCAATCGTCACAAAAATAAGGACATCTAAGATGTCATTTTCACGTAGGCTTTCAGTTCGTCACAAATACCTTAACTTCTGAGTTTTTCTTTAACACATACACCCTTATTTAATCACAATGACAATAACGGTTAAAAAGTCAGTGGTAACTAAGCAATCAAATTCAAGCTGCTGTCTTATACCTACACGCACTGCCAATCACGTACGTCAGCAGCCAGGGTGCCACCAGTTGCTAAGCAGTTGTTATTTCAATGGTAACTAAGCATCAACATTTTATCTGTTTAACTTTAAAATAAATACTGTAGCACTACGAATTGATACCTCCTTTCTTAAAGAAGTATTTTATCGTTAAGTGTCAAACTTATACAATAAATAAGTAGGTTCTACTAGAATGATCGGTTTTTTTTATTTTAACTGTCATATGCGGCTGTTCTTCCAAACCGTTGATCATATTATATACCATGTTAATATATTTATTTAGCCCACTTATTGTAGTAAATATATACTATACAGGGTGGCCCATTTAGATTGGCCAGTATGGGAAAATCTGATACTATAAGATATACACCGATCTCTTCTTAGGAATCATGTAATCGATTTTAGTAACACGAAAAACTGCATTCATACATTAAAAAAAATGTGTACTCAGCTCGGGAATCGAACCCCGAACGTTTTGAAAAATAAAATTAAGACTATTTCTATTTAGATATCGATTGTGTAGGTCTTAAGCAATAAATGTTACTATGAAACATGATGTCTGAAATAAATAAAATGCATTGTTTTCATATCCTTTAATTTAATTTAGTCAGTTTTCGAAGAGACCAGCATTTTAAGGGTTCCGTACCCAAACTGATATAAGATATAAGTAACAAGAAATACTAATAACAGAATAAAATAAAGATTTAAGTGGGGCTCCCATACAACAAACGTGATTTTTGAGTAGTAAATATCAAATGGCATTCCGCACAGGAGTAATCTAAGTAACGCCCACTGCGGGTTCAAACCTATACAACGTCCTGATAGAAAGTCGTACACACGCTACATGTGACATTATCTTCAAAAATTATATAAACTAATGCGAAATTAACATAAAACCAGAAGACACAAATTAATAATAGAAATGAAACCCAAAAAAAAAAAGCTGTAATCTCTAGGTGCGTACGACTGAGATTTGAACCCGCGGTCTCTGCTTTGAAAAGCAAACGCCTGTTACTGAGACCACGACGTGCCTTGACAATAGGCTCTAAATTCGGCTTCAGTTAGCTTTTGCTATGTGTCATTCGTCCTGACGATTCTGTTAAAAGAAATAGTTTGCAGTAAGTTGACCGAGAGGCTCCTGTCAAATGGTTGAAGGGCAAAACGTGAGATAGATGTATGTGATGACAAGACTGTACTGCTTTCGATGATTGTCAAAACGCTTTACCTGAAATTAGCATGGCTATCTTTTATTCAATATTCGACCATACTTGTATGCTTTAAAGTCTATTTTTCCATATTGTTCAGATATATTTGACACGTTGACCGCTTAGATACCATTGGTTTTTTGACAGCTAAGGTATCAATGACTTGTTGTAAGTTTAGAAATTAATGAATAGCGACTGTTAACATATTTGTGACACGTTGAGCGCTCACAAGTAAATACTACCATGACAGTCAACAACTTTTTGACAGTTTAAACGTTTACCTCTCTTTGAGCACCTGGAGTGTATAGCGACTTCTGCTGCTGACTGTACCTACTTGATTTTCTCGGGCGGCGCGCGGGCGTCAAGAAGCTTGGGTGCCACTGTGGACCCAAAGTATGTCTGGAAACTGTTGGTTCTTAACTTTATTATTGTCAACACCTTTCTAGACAGTAATACAATAAATCGTATCTTATCTTCTATTATTATTTGTCTTTATTTTTTAACAATGTTACTTGGCTTCGTAAACCTCCTAAGGCCCGAGGTCCTAGCTATGGTACTTCTTCAGTTCGATGAAATTTAAACCATATTCAATTGGTACAGAGTTGCATTTCTATTGTTTCCTTAAAATTTCAAACAATTAAAAACCAACTCTATTCCCTGCACTATAGGTTCAACTTTCAGTGGAAAATTTTGGGATTTTCATTTGTATGGCTGAGCCTTAGGAGGATAAATTGAATATGATTAAAAATCACACTACCTAAGTATTAAAATGAAAAGTTTGTGAGTGTTGGTGTTTGTTACTTCTTCACGCTCAAGTGGCTGGATCAATTTTGATAAAATTTGGTATGAAGGTAGCTGACACCCTGGATTAACACATAGGATTCTTAACCGCGGATAACACCGCGGGCCGCAGCTAGTATAATATTAAAAAGAAGAAAGACATAGTTAAAAAGAGAAAAATACATTTGATTACTTAATAATAAGTAAAAGAATGGTAACCGCCCTGGCCCTGGATTGTATAAAGGGGCCCTCTGATTAACAGTCCGCCGGGCGGAATCGGCCTGCCAGTTAGAACAAAAAGTTGACAGTTCCGAACAACTGACAGGCAGATACCATTCGGCGGACTGTTAATCAGTGGGCCCCTTAAGGATTGAGTGAAGAATCTCTTAGGGCGACAGTCTAAGTCCTCTGTGGTTCTGCCTACCTCTGAGTCCCCTCAGGACGCTGATGAAGATTTGGGACTAGGTTGCCGGCTTGGGAGAGAGGATGAAGTCATTTCTCACCTTCTGTATACGATGACCCCAAATTATTTGTATATGTATGTTCGCGATAAACTCAAAAAGTACTGAACGGATTTTTATGTGGTTTTTACTTATGAATAGATTGATTCTTGAGGAAGGTTTAGGTGTATAATTTGTTAGGTTTTGTGTAAAATGGTTGAGCTACCTGTGCGAAGCCGGGCCGTGGTCTAGTTTATCTAAAAAAATTGAAGAAATTTGAACTTTATGCAATTTAATTTTAAGTTCAAATTTCTTCAATAAAATATCTCGAGTTAACAGCTTCTTCCCACCGTGTACGCGGCTATACATACATTTATGTATAAGTATAATATATCGTAATCGTAGCCTAGTACCCATAGTACAAGCTTTGCTTAGTTTCGAGTGTATTGCGATCTGTGTAAGACTGTCCCCAAATATTTATTTAAGTATTATTTATTTTTATGGATGTCAGAAATTATGAAACATTGAGCCCTCTCACTTTGAAATAAAGCTCAAAAACAGGTGATAGGAATATATCCATTCTGCCTTATGAAGGCTTAAGATTTAGTACCGTCAAAACTGCTTGTAGGCGGTTTTATCAGTTTAAGATACCATAATAAAGCTTAGCTTTAATTCTGTTGCAATTGTTTGACGTACTGAAATAAATAATCCACTTCAAACAATGCGAATAATGAGATTTTATCCATTTTATAGTCCTGCATTCGAAGCGAAACAAATATTATTAACCTACATTGTTTTTATGGTTATTTTCCATATTTTAATGGACGTTTTTATATTATAACTAACCGGCAATACAACAAATCCGTTTAAGATAAAATAATATGTATTATTCAAGTTAGAAACTTACAATTAGAAACTTAGTACCCAAAAATAGCTAACTATCAGCAAACAAGACATTCGCGCCAGGCCACAACAATTTCGTCATATAAAGCTGTAGTACCACGATCCCGACTATCGGGTCGACCGGCTTGGAAACGAAATCATAAAATACCCGATAGTCGAGTTTTCGGCACTGAATGTGTTCCGTTCCAGGCGGTGTAATGTCTTACACCATAAATCTCGTCTCCAATAGACATAAATGCCAATAAATGAATGTAATCTTAGACAAATACACTATAAATAGGTACCTACCTATATAAGCCAGCTTCAACTTAAGCTAATAAAGTTGGTCACAATAACTAATTACGTAGGGAATGACATCACACTATGCAAATTTATCGCGCAAACTCTTGTACAGAAATGTGTGCTATGCCTAAAAATAGCACATGTATAGGTGGCATAAAAACCGGCCAAGTGCAAATCGGACTCACGCACAAAGGGTTCCGTACCATTACGCAAAAAACGGCAAAAAGAATCACGTTTGCCCTGCATAAATATTTATTTTATTCTGTTTTTAGGGTTCCGTACCCAAAGGGTAAAACGGGACCCTATTACTAAGACTTCGCTGTTCGTCCGTCCGTCCGTCCGTCCGTCCGTCCATTGCTGACGCTTAGAAATGATAAATAAATACCTACTTAAAAAGCGGAGTGAAATAAAAGGAAAGCTAAATCTTAAATTATACCTAATATTCCAATTATGCGTTAGTATTTGCGAAATAGTCATTTTAAAAGGTCATATGTCCCTGCAGTAACCGCAGTGTTTACGCCGTTTTATAAACCGCGCAATAGTCCCAGCAAGAATTAGTTTTAAAACTTCGTATAATTTAAAACCAGATAGAGATTAATGTTACACAATTAGGCACTGGTCCCACCGCGAGCTAGTAAGCTATGAGCTATCGGCTATAAACACGAACAAAAGATAAGCACTCCCGTGTAAATAAAAGAGACACGGCGATATTTATAGTTACTCGCCCAGCGGTGAGCTATAAATATCGCCGTGTCTCTTTTATTTCCACGGGAGTGCTTATCTTTTGTTCGTGTTTATAGCCGATAGCTCATAGCTTACTAGCTCGCGGTGGGACCAGTGCCTAAAGAAAAATAATTGAAACCCCATGAATACAGGTAATTAATTATAAGTCAACCAGAGCAAAAATAAGTAGGCACTTTCCGGTGTAAAGTTAACTTACTGTCGTTAAAATAAACATTTACCAAAATAAATTAAAAATTTGCTACCTATTTCAAATAGATAGATACCTAAAACTATACATTTGTCATACATAATAAACATTACATGTTTGATTAAAGAAATTCAATAGTAGGTATCTACTAAAAGATAAAGATAAAAGATTTTTATTCGTGACGATCACAAAACATGTACGAACATGTACAGACAACAACAGCAAGAACAGAAAAGAACAATAAGTGTGCATCACGAAATGGACCCAACTCAGCATAATACTACTACGTAGCTTGTAACTATCGTAAAAATTGACAGTGCGGCGCGCGGTGACGTGCGTACGTGAGCGCGTGCGGCAACCAACTGGCTTGCTTTTCTACCGTGAACGGGAGCAGATTCGTAGGTATAAATCCGAGCTCGCGCGGAGAGTTCCATAGGCCTGCCAGAAGGTCAGATTCCTGTTCCTGGCATAAAACGTCACTTTTGCATTATGTACATTCATCTAATACATATTTATTTCGTTCCGGAGGTCATAATAAAAACGATAATTAATTTATAACGACAGCCGTAAACATTGAAGGTCCAGACTTTATTTCCTTCACATCTAACCTATAATTTCCCTTATCACTTATCGTAATGTCTAATCATAGTATATAAAATTATTATGACAACTTCCATACATGAAAGGGCTTAGACGTCGGATTGTTTTCCAATAAATTACGTCGTTATATGTCAAACAAGTTAATAAGTGGCACCTTGTTCAATGTAAGTGGGTCGGTCGTATCGTAACAAACGCCTATTGTAATTATGAATAATTAATAATTAATTAAACACTAGCGACCCGCCCTGGCTTCGCGTGTAGTTCAACCAATTTACACAAAACCTTAACAAATCATTAAACCTTCGACGCACTCTATCGATATAGGATATATAGTTCGTTTTTTTTAGCATTAGAAAGAACTTCGCAGAAGTAAGCTCGTGGTTCCAAATCCGGCACTTTTAGCGGTAATAATTTGAAGTAAATTATATGTATTGACCATGATACGTTAGATAATTCAATAATTATTAACAATTAAGGAGCCTCATAAAAACTGTACGCTTACTTCTGCGGAGTTCTTTCTAATGCTAAAAAAAACGAACTATAGGTGAACACCGCATTAAAATCCGTTCAGCAGTTTTTGAGTTATGTACTGATAAGGGTGGATCTTGATGTGTATTAGGATTAGGTAAGTATTAGATTCGCGATAGCGATAGATGAGCGAGTTTTTTTTTTGTTTGCGCTTGAGTGTTTTGTTTTGAAATATATTGGTAAGTACTTGGAAGTACGAGTATTAACAGCTAGCGATCAACGAACAATACATATACAAGGTGCTTCATGTAACAGGAGCAATAAATTAAACTAAAGGCTGTACGTCTCAAACTGCCAGCATTTGTTGAGCAACTTTTAAAAATTATGAATCCTTTAGACTTCCTCTTTTTCATACAAAATAAATATTGCCTTCAATGTACGCTGGCATCAGTGTGTTTGACGTTACTTGTCACGCTTTTAACATAACAAAATTTGCAATACATTGCGTCTTAGAATAAACTTTAAAGTGTAATAAAAATCAAACCATGGGTTATTTTCAAAAGTTGCTGAACATATGTTGGTCAGTTTGAGGAGTACAGCCTACAGTTTAAATTATTGCTCCTGTTACAGAAAACACACTGTACACATGCACGTGCATGCATCTTATGGTTTGTATGCATCTTATAGAGTTATACAGTGCTGTACAGATATGATGGTCGTTCTTGTCTACGTAACAGCGTGATAAAACGGTGTCCGTCACATTTATCCCATGGTGTTAAAAAGTGACAGTTATTTTATCACGTGAATAAGGTTGGATAATGCCATCCATACGCCGGCTGGACAACAAGAATCATACACTCACACGAAAAGTATACTTTCTTATACAATTTCTTTTGTGAACTTCGCCTTGTGTTGGTATATACAGGGTGATTCATGAGACGTGAGCAGGACTAATCCTGCACACTCAGTAACTGATAATTGATCGATCACCGTCGTATTTAGGTGAAACAACTACACTTTTTCCTATTTTTTAACTTTTTGGCGAGGGCAAATTTAATTCTCTACAATCATGGTCACCCTATAAGACCTAATTAATAAACATAAAACCTCTTTAACCGTAATGACAGCACTATGATTACGAAGAAAATAAACTGTCAAACTTGAGTGAGATACGAGTTTTCAAAAGTAACCAGACCGTGATGACATCCTGTATAGAAAACTTATAGTACATGTATAGAGCTATATTAGTATTAAACCATATTTCAGTTATTATCCTTATCTTGTCTTCTAGAGCGTGATGACTTTGACTTTTTAATTTTAGTCTAGACAAAATAAATATGACGATGGCTTTATGAGAGATAATAAAAGAAAGTCGCTTTATATATAAAAACAAAGAAAGAAATTAACAAACATAATAAAACTAAACATACAGATAAAAATATTGTATCGTCAACGGGCAAGGTGCCCAGAAGGCTGGCCGTATTTCCCCGCTGTATAGCGATATTGGCGATACTATTTAGGCGCGCCGACAAGTCTTTGTACACGTACAGTCGACGCGCACTTGGCCCCCATGGCCCCAAAGCGACACCAAACGCCCCAAATAGGTATGTAGGTAGTTGCTTCCCAGAGCGGCATGGTAGGTGCCATGCCATGCTTACAGATGGTAGGTTCCGTAACAGTAACTAAAAAGTAAATTTCTAAAAATATAATCTTCGCCATGCTTTGTGGCTCTCATTCTTTAATCCACAAACTCAGCGGGAACTGACCTTTTTTCGACTTCATTATATCTACATTCTACATCTCTTCAGTGAAGGAAAACGTTGTAAGGCAAAAGTGGCCTAATTTTCCTTTGATTTAAAACGTCCAGGGGCCTTACCATGATATCCTTATTGCGATTCTGTTTAGGACCTAAACTGAATTGCTAATGGCAGTCGCTTAAAGACGAACGCATGTGCCAAGTTATAATATTAAGTTACAGCGAATCCAAGGCCCATAAGACGTGACAAAATCCCGACCCAGCGCGAGGGAGATGATGACATGCATAGTACCATCGCGCACACAGTTCTGTACATCGGTGGACCTTGTGCCTTTTGTAATAAGATCTACCGATGTACAGTTATGTCTTACTGTTTGTAGGTGCATATAATGATGGTATGCCGCAGAGCAATGTCGTGCCATGATAGGGTCGGGAGTCAAGTGAGCCCACGAGTGCGAATTGAGACCAATTTACCCGTCTGTTTACGTACTAGAGACAAAGTTCAAGTCTTTTTACTACGCGTTAATTCATACATACACCTATATTGCTGTAAAGGAAGTTATTTGTAACCTTTAATAACAAAAATAATCGTCTTCATAAAGCTGTTTGAAATATGTATTTTTACTATCATTTTAATGGTCTTCATCATAATTCTTTCGGTTCCGAAATGGTCTTGGCCTGCGCGGTTATGCAACCAAACCTCTCTAGTGTCTTAATATCCTTAGCTGCGTATAGCAGCTCTTTATTAGTGAAATTTAGAGTAGGTCAACACTTCATATGCGGTTTCGTTTAAGAGGGGCCCACCGATTAACAGTCCGCCGGACGGTATCGGCCTGTCAGTTGTTCGGAACTGCCAAAATTTTGTTCTAACTGACAGGCCGATACCGTCCGGCGGACAGTTAGTCAGTGGGCCCCTTTATGTATAGAATATATTTGATACATCGCCTTTCATCGAAAGGTTGGGAATATGACACACTGCTTAAACAATGCATAAAGACGAAAACGATCTCTAAACATTCATTGTATCAGTTAGTCCAGTTTCTACATGTTATGTAACGTTGAATATAACACTGGAGTTCTTTTGAATGAATCATAGATATAGTCGCACCAATAAAAGTCTGCAGCGGATTTAATAGCCCACCCAGCGTAAGTGTTATTTATACGTCATAATTTCGTAGAAGTTTGACGTTTAAAATAACACTTGCACTGCGTGGGCTATCAAAATCGCTGCAGACTTTTTACGGTCTGACTATAGCTAATTACTTCTAGATATGAACTGCACCTATTGTAGTATGTCATTGTCAATAGAGGTGACAGCAAAGGGCATTAGCATGATGTCGAGCACTAGTACGTTTACCTTTACCTTACCACTACACGTACGTTTACCTTATCACTACACCTTATATAAAACAAAGTCCCCTGCCGCGTATCTCTGTTTGTGTTATGTATGTTCGCGATAAACTCAAAAACTACTGAACGGATTTTCATGCGGGTTTCACCTATCAGTAGAGTGATAAATAGCATAAAAAGTTAGAAAAGAAGAAGAGGAAGTTGCGCAGGATCGGGATAGGTGGCACGCTCTCGTTTCGGAGGCCAAGATTCTCTTTGGATCGCTGAGCCAAAATAGTTATTAGTTAACATAACATAAATGTATCATGAAGAAGAATAATTTTATTAAGATGTAAAATTCATTTAATTTCAGAGTCGAGTCGGATGTGGGCGAGTGCGTCCTTCGTGGGCGTACTCATCGTCATCGGCCTGCCGCTCTGGTGGAAGACCACGGAGGTGTACAGGTAAATAGCCTACTAGGCCTCCGCAGTCTCTTGTGAGGGCTCCGCAACCAAAGTCGAAAAAATATCAATAACCAGCTCTTCTGTGCCTACCTTACCTGTACCTTATAACAAATTGACACAAAGCAATTTGACCCATATTGATCTGTTGTAACACACGTCTGATACTGAGTCGCTACGACCCAAATTGAGTTAACATCACACGTGTGTCAGTAGGGCGCTCCATGGGTTAAGAGCTTAGCTCTCTGCCAAAAACCTTGCATAATTGTGCAAACTTTTGTATGGACTGATATGGCTATTTATACGTTACGTACAAATCATGTAGAAATAGCAATACATTTGACGTCCCCTCCCCTGCAAAAATCGGCAAACTGTTTTGTACAGAAAATGACAGCGATGACGTCTCCAGTTACTTAATGCTCTAAGTTAGTGAAAAACGATTTTTTTTTATTTGGGGTCCGTCAATTATTTATTCGCTCACCAAAAGTGTTCCGTCACTAAAGAACTGTAATACCAGGCGTGGGTCACTCCGCGATTTCGTCGCTTTGCTACAGGTAGCTAAAAGTCCATCCGTTCGATCCCAATTTGGGGGTTTGCCATAAGCCGCGCGTGGCGCTGTCGCCACCTAGCGGCCATATCTGTGCTGATCGTGACACACGCGTTTTGTTAGAGAGTGAGTCTTCTCTACCTAGTACTATTATTTATTCTGTGGTAATACTAATAACCTAAGAAGCCGGTAGTGAACATGTCTGCTGAACTGACTTTCGGAACTCCGTAAGCGCGATATAGGAGAAGTATGAATGTTTCATAATATGTAGTTGAATGAATAATGCTAATAACAAATGAACTGACTAAAATCGAAAGTTCCTCAGTTGGTTGACTAGTTCTATCATCATCTCCTCGTATGTCCAATCCAGATACCAGAAGGTCAAACCCACTCTCGTAACGCATGAATCGCGTGATATGACCTGATAATGTACACAACCAAAATAGGCATAACATATCTACATCCCGCTCCATACATCATCTACTTTAACTAGAGTTCTTGTTATTTGGTCGAGTTGTACTGAGATACGCCGATATCATAGCTAATAAGTGGCTGATTACCAGTCCGCCTGCAGTCTCTGGCCTTATATGGCGGCCTGCCGTCCTAGGCCAATAACGTCCACACTAGAGAGAGATGCACCGGATATCCGGTTACTATCCGGTATACGGCCTATCCGTCCATTATTTTACTATCCGGCCGGATACCGGATAGTGGCCTACTATCCGGCCGGATACCGGATAGTAACATTGCTTGATTTCGGAGTAAACAAATTGGATTTAAGAAACAGACACGGTCATAATCATATTTGTTTATTATTTTAAAACAATTTAATCATTCCACTATTTTGATTTAAGAAACAGACACGGTCATAATCATATTTGTTTATTATTTTAAAACAATTTAATCATTCCACTACTTTCACGCGCACTCATTTCGAACGTAGAAATAAGTCCGCGCGAACGTTTACTAGGAAACAGGTCAAACCTGCAGAATGCGCACCTGAAAAATCGAAATGTAGGTATAGTTCCGCTGGCCGAATATTCGGCGGCCGGATACCGGATACTGATATTCGGCCGATGGTCAGGCCGAATAGCCGGTATCCGGCCAAACAACTATCCGTTGCATCTCTAGTCCACAGACATAAGCGATTGTTGCTTGCCGGCAATGGCCTGCTGCCACCTCTGCGACTGCAGACTAGCAGTTGAGAGGCGTCAGTTTTTCGCCGTACGGCAGCCCGCCGGCAACGGTCCGATATAAGTTTAACAGGGCCCTATAAATTGACAGTTCGCCGGACGATATCAGTCTATCAGTTAATCGCAACAAGCCTCACATTGAAGGGGTCCACAGATTACCAGTTCGCCGGACGATATCAGCCTGTCAGTTGTTCAGAGCTGTCGAGTTTTGCTTTTGACTGACAGTTTTATTTCAGGCCACGGACTGTCCGGCCGATATCTGTCGGCACTGACCGGCGCGGAATCATCAGGCGGCCACACTCCATCAGTTTGTGTTAGCCGTCAGGCCGAAACCTGAACGAGAACGGTTCACTGTGTGGCCTTTTGCGATTAACTGACAGGCTGATATCGTCCAGCAGACTGGTAATCAGTCCAGGGGCCCATTGATTACCAGTCCGCCGGACGATATCGGCGTCAGTCAAAAGCAAAAATTTGACAGCACCGAACAACTGGCAGGCAGATATCGTCCGGCGAACTGGTAATCAGTGGGCCCCTTACGCAAACCCATGAGGTTATCGCCATGGTCGCCATGGCTATCGCTGTTTCTGAGAAATGTTATGTGATAAGTACGCAAATATTATGTAAACATGCGTTGATAATTCTAAAAGACATAAAGTATGTGAATTCGTGTGTGTTGATAAAGCACGCTATTTCTAACGAGTGATGTCAAATATTGATAAATGTTTTGTCTTATTTTTAATTGTACCTATACTCCATATACCGGGTGTGGCCTGTAATATGAGCAAAAAATTAAACTGTAAGTTGTACTCCTCATACTGATCAACATTTTTTCAGTGACTTTTGAAAATAACTTGTAGTTTGATTTTTAATACACTTTAAAGGTTATTCAAAGACGCAATGTATTGCGAATTTTGTTATGTTTAAGGCTTGACAAGCAACGTCAATCACAATGATATGGCGTGGCGATGGCGTCCATTGAATATAATATTTATTTTGTATGAAAAATAGGGAGTCTAAATACTTCATAATTTTTAAAAGTTGTTGAACAAAAGTGTCATCGTTTGAGGAGTACAATCTATGTTTTAATTATTTGCTCATGTTACAGGCCATAATACTCCAGCCTAGTCTGTGCGCAATGAAACGATACTAGATTGGGATGAAGGCATTTCTGCCGAGACATTGGGCGCTCGAACGGAGTGAGGTAATCGTAATAAAATATACCTACTATACTTGCAAAGTAAACCCTCCTAGAATTCAAACATATCACTTTTTACAAACTTCATAGATACACAGTGAGCATGAGAAATGAGAACTATCAACTATTTAGCAGCAGAAGTTGCTAAGCGAGCCCCCTAAAGGCATATTCGGTATCGTGTTCTCTTGACGCGAATTTTTTTTATTCTTAATCGGATGCCCACTATTTTTGTTACACCTTGTATAAGTTCTTTGATATCTATCATTTAATAAATGAACTTACCTGTGAAGCTTATCTAAATCCTACAATTTTCTTATCTAAAGGGCCAACTATAAACTACTAACTCAACTATAAACTAGCAAATCAAATATTGACATAACCTTCAATTGCGTTTAATTACTTAATTATTATATTTATATTTAGATACCGCGTGGATATAAAAATTGGTGTCGTAGGTTATCGCTTAGATAGCTATGTTCTCGCGATTCACGGTTGACACTTTAATTTGGCGATGGGACGTTAAGGTCAACGTGATAAGACTGATAAGACACGTGACGTTGGGCGCCATTTTTTTTTCAATTGAATGGGGTGGGCCTGTCGAAGTATTTAGCAGATGGCGCCAGCATAGCTTGCCCTGTCAATCCCTAGAAATTAGTATTTTTTTTGTTTTTTAATGATGTTTTATTTTATGCCCTGGATGCTTAGAGGATATAACCAAACTGAGCAGCCATGAAGAGCCCATCAACGTGCACACTAGCGCCATAGCTAAATAATCGTGATTATTTCAATTTAACGAAATATATTTAAAACAAGGGGGCCGCTACGTACTGTATTGTGTACTTAAATATCTTTTGAATACGTCAAACTAGTTTTTAAGTCGCTGAATTCGTCAATCTGTGCGTCCAAAGTTTAAACGGCCGTTTTGGTTTTGAGTTCATAGGTCGAAATTCAAAAGGCTATTTTTACGTTACGTATAACATTGGACGTGCCCTTCCCCCGCAAAAATCGGCAGACTGTTTTGTACCGAAAATTACAGACAAGGCGTTCTCCATTTGGTTATATACTCTAAGCCTGGATGCCAGCTCTTTAAGCAAAATCTCATCGAAAAAGGGGCAAGCTATGATGGCGCCATCTATGTAAACCTTTAACAGTTGCCGACCCCACTGTGAAACTCATTCTTCATTGTTTTTGATATTTTCAGGGTAGCGCTACCATACGACAAGATCGCCGCTTTCGATTCGCTGTCTCACACCATCGCTACCGAGGTGACAGTGATGGCAAATGACGACGCCATCGCGTCGCAGATAGCGGGGCTCATTGAGAAATCCTTCGAGGATTCGAGTAAGGGTCGTATTCCATCTGTCCAATATATTGGTCTAATGTCATTGCGTCTCACTCTCTCCAATAAGCAAAATGTGAGACAAGATACAAATTGGACAAAGAAATTGGACAATAGCACCCTAAGCTAAAATACTAGACAATAGTTTTAGCTCAATAGGGTTCAATTCCCGGGCAAGACAATCAAATAAAAAAAAAATATTCGAACGCAGTTTTATTGCTTTAAAAAAAATAAAAGAATGTTTTTAAGTAAAATGAGGTAACTTGAGGTTTTAAGGCACGTTCTCTCCAGGGCCCATTATTTTTTTTCCACAAACTTCAACATTTATTCAGCAAATAGGCCACAAGGGCACTTTTACACGTCAACATTGAATTTACATACAAGCAAAAATAATGATAATACATCAACAAATATAAAATACAACTAACAGGAACTACCAATTCAAACTAACATATTACACACTGTATATATCTCTTTCCAGCCACACTAAAAGTCAAAGTTACCAAGACCATAATTTCGGACTCTCTCCGCAATACGCTGGAATCCGTCGCCGACGAACCAGAAGCGATAGAAGAGGTAGCGGCCAGCGTCAGCGTGTCGAAACCTAACACGCTATATGTGGTACAGAGGACGCCGCTGTTCCAAGATGTCTGGCTTAGCGGGGAGCGGGTCATGTTCTTCAGAGACTCTAAAGGTATTCCCGTCTCTTTCTATAATAAGATGCGATATAAGACAGAAGAGGTAGCGGCCAGCGTCAGCGTGTCGAAACCTAACACGCTATATGTGGTACAGAGGACGCCGCTGTTCCAAGATGTCTGGCTTATTGGGGAGCGGGTCATGTTCTTCAGAGACTAAAGGCATTCCCGTCTCTTTCTATAATAAGATGCGATATAAGACAGAAGAGGTAGCGGCCAGCGTCAGCGTGTCGAAACCTAACACGCTATATGTGGTACAGAGGACGCCGCTGTTCCAAGATGTCTGGCTTATTGGGGAGCGGGTCATGTTCTTCAGAGACTAAAGGTATTCCCGTCTCTTTCTATAATAAGATGCGATATAAGACAGAAGAGGTAGCGGCCAGCGTCAGCGTGTCGATCCCTAACACTTCTGAAAAAGGAGCAGTATGTACACACTCGTTCTCGGCCTCTCTCTCTCGAGGTCTCTCGACAAGTGTGTACAACCCGCATTAGACGAGCGGGCTCTATATGATTTAGACGACAGTAGACATTTAATCATAATAAAAGTTCTTTATTACGGGATCCACTTATTTTTAGTTACATGTTTTACTTACAAGTTAGTAGGTCAAAATATTTAATGGTTTTTTTTCCAGCGGGTCCAACCGTCGTGCAAGCCCTCAAAAGCTGGGTATACCAGACCTCAGTACTCCAAGGCGCAGTATCAGACTCGGACGAAGCGCGGCGGACTAGATTCCCGCCAGGAGAAGGCTACCACGTCACTCTGTCCGTGGCCGTGCCTTCGCCGAAGACCAAGCTTCGATTCCCCGCTAGAGACGCTATGGAAGGTAACTCTAGTCTATAGTATACAGCGAGCCCAACCGTCTTCCAAGGCCTCAAAAGCTGGGTATACCAGACCTCAGGCGCAGTATCAGACTCGGACGAAGCGCGGCGCACTCGTTTCCCGCCCGGAGGAGGCTACCACGTCACTCTGTCCGTGGCCGTGCCTTCGCCGAAGACCAAGCTTCGATTTCCGGCTAGAGACGCTATGAAAGGTAACTAATCTATAGTATACATCGGGCCCAACCGTCGTCCAAGCCCTCAAAAGCTGGGTATACCAGACCTCAGTCCTTCAAGGCGCAGTATCAGACTCGGATGAAGCACGGCGCACTAGATTCCTGTCAGGAGGAGGCTACCACGTTACTCTTTCTGTATCCGTGCCTTCGCCGAAGACCAAGCTTCGATTCCCCGCTAGAGACGCTATGGAAGGTAACTCTAGTCCATAGTATACAGCGGGCCAAACCATCGTTTGACATCCAAAACAGATGGCGCTGTACGCCATACTGCATCATATGTTTTGCGGTCACTGAATGGGGTTGGCCGGTCGAAGTATTAAGCAGATGGCGCCATCATAGCTTGCCCTGTCAATCCCTAGAATTGTGTCAAATTTTTGTTTTTTTAATGCCCTGGATGCCAGCTCTTTAAGCCAAATCTCATAGAAAAAGGGGCAAGCTATGATGGCGCCATCTATGCAAACCTTTGACAGTTGCCAACCCTATTGTCAAACGTCAACATTTGACAATCAAAGTTACCGCAAAATGTATAGAGCTGTACAGCGCCATCTCGTTCACCTGTCAAATTCGAAGCACGAAATTGTGTTAGATTTTACGCATCACATTCAATGTATCTTTGATAATATTAATAATTGGTTGCAGATTACATCGGCACGTTTGTGGACGAGCTCAGCGAGCTTCACAACTTCACACTCAAGTCTCAGTGGCTGTATCTATTGGACTTCGATTTCCAGGCTAAAGAGGTAATATAATTAATTGTTGGCTATGTGCGAAATGCTTGGTGGGAAACTGAAAGTGGTCATCGTCCTTAACGTAACAAAAATATGGATATTTATGGAATATTTTAACACTTTTTAACATATGTTAATAGCTGCCATATGGGCGCCAGTTTTACTAGTATTTACTACCTTCATCTGATCCAGTGTCGGCTTATTTGATATTCTCTTACTAATTTAATTTTAAGCAAAGAGTCATCGTCAGATTCTACAGGAACAACCTCACCTTTGTCTAGAAAGAAAACAGTAAATAGATTAACAACTACCGTGATAGAGCCAGCGTCTGCGCAAGTCACAACTAATCAAATCATAGAAGTGGAATACGAGATCGATACAAACTCAACTAAACAAGCCTCTACCACACAGGTCACTCCAACTCCAGACTTGTCAAAAGTATCCTTGCAAAACAACGAGAGTCAAGCAATTAAATCTAATAACATGCATCAGGATTATACCAAGAATAAAATCTGCATAGTGAGCGCGAATAATACGAATAAAGTGCTCCTTACTGCACAACGTCACCTAGCTGAGTATGATCTGTGCCATTTTCTGTACCCACGTGTAGGAATAAAACATTTGTTAAAGGACTTACCAGGTAAAGTCAAAGGGCTTACAAAGCATGACCACTGCATTATATTAATTGGTGAGGAAGACTTTAAAGAATCACAGAATTATTCTAAGTTAGTTACTGTTCTAAGAAACGGTGTTCAAACCATTGAACATACAAATATCATTATTTGCGTTCCAACTTTCTGCTGTGGACATGACGCAAACTTGTTTAACGGAAGAGTGGAAGCTTTTAATAGATTACTATACCTTGACAATGTAAAGCATGAATATGCCTACATTCTAGATAGTAACAGAAATCTGGTTTATGACTATACAATGTTTTATAGGAAGTCGGGCCACATAAACAATTCTGGTATAGAACAAATCTTCCAGGATTTAAAGTCATTCTTAGATGACTTAACCTTCCTCAATATGGACACATATAACACAATGTATCAGTCAAAATCAATAGACCCTGACGTAGAATCCGTAAAGAACAAATCAAGTGGCTCTACCGTTAATAGAATCACAAACTACTTTAAGCCCAAGAGGAAAAGTGGAGATGACCAGCTTTTTCGTGAATAATACCAGAGATATATTAATTTTGCACCAAAATATAGCTGGAATAATTAACAAAAAAGATATTTTTGAACTCACACTAGACAATCTATGTAAACAGATAGGGGAAATTGACATTATATGCCTAAGTGAAACATTCATTAAACTTGGATCAGAATCAAACTTGAAAATTAATGATTACAGGGTAGCAGCTTTCTATTCACGTCCCAATCAAAAAAGAGGGGGAACCTGTATTCTGGTTCGCTCTGATATACATTACAATTCCCTAGATGTTAATGAGTTTTCTCAGGATTATGATTTTGAATGCTGTGGTATCGAAATTCCATTTGTAAACCTTTTAGTAATTTGTATTTATAGAACACCATCATCTAACGTATATATATTCTTTGAGGCACTTAACAATCTCTTAAAAAGAGTCTGCCGAAGGAAAAATAAAAATATCATATTGTGTGGTGACTGGAATATTGATATGATTAAATGTAACACTCAAAGTAGAGAGTTGAAAAGTATTTTAAGTAACTACAACATAATTAATTACATTACGAAACCAACGAGAAAGACATCATGCATTGACATAATAGCTAGCAATATTCAGAAGGGAATACCTGGTATACACACACTTGGCTTATCTGACCATGATACTGGTCAAACATTATCATGTAGTCTTAGCATAAAAAACAACTTTTCTAAAAAACCGTTAGTGTGGTATGAAAAGAAAAGAGACTACAGTGATGAAAACATTCAGAAATTTATAAACGCTATTGCTTCGCTTTCGTTCTCCGAGGTCTATGAAAACAATACCACAAATGCGGCCTTCAATGCATTTCACGATCTATTCATGTTATTCTATAACCTCTGCTTCCCATTTGTCAGAATCAAGCATGTAACTAAACCCACTGGGAACGCCTGGATAACAAAGGGCCTTAAAAAATGTTGCATTAAAAAAAGAATTTTATATTGTAAGTATCAATATTCCAATTCTAATAAAAAAGAAAATCTTAGCCGCTATAAACAATACTGCAAAATTCTTAAAAAATGTATGAATGCAGCACAACAAGCAATTAACCTTAAAAAAATTCGAAATGCCAAAAACGTGTGCAAGACTTCATGGAGCATTATAAAAAAAACATGTAGCTCCACCGCAGAACCTTCTGAAATAAAAGAAATTACTCATAATAATATTACATACAACAACCCCTTGGAAATTGCAAAACAATTTAACCAGTACCTAATAAAATTAACAAACAACAATATTAAACACACTTGTAATGTAACATCCTTAATTAATCAAAACAGGCACACCATATTTTTCTTACCTGATGATCATTATGAGATTTTTAAAGCTATAAGGAACCTTAAAAATACCCAGTCTACGGGCTATGACGGCATTAATGCAAAAATCTTGAAATTAACTGCGAATATTATCTCATTACCATTATATCATATTATAAATCTGTCATACACAGAAGGGGTATTTCCGGATAGGCTCAAGATTTCTGTAGTGAAACCGCTTTTTAAAAAGGGTGATAAATGTGACATGTCGAACTATCGTCCTATCACTTTAATCCCTGTTCTATCTAAAGTTTTTGAACGACTAGTATTTAGGAAAATAATCGACTTTCTAGCCAAGCATAACTTAATAACCCACCAGCAGTACGGTTTCCAAAAGAATAAATCAACAACACATGCCTGTTTCGAGCTAATACGAAACGTTACCTTAGGTTTAAATGACAAAGCAGCTGTAGTAGCACTTATGCTGGATATGAGCAAGGCGTTTGACTTCGTGTGCCATGAGACCTTACTTTCAAAATTATATAAATACGGCATAAGGGGACAAGCATATTTGTGGTTAGAAAGCTATCTCAATGGACGGCAACAATGTGTTGAAGTTACGAAAATGGTGAATAATCACAAGGAGTCATATAACTCACCCTACGTGGTAAATAAATGCGGCGTGCCACAGGGCAGCATACTGGGGCCGATATTGTTTCTATTATATATTAACGATTTACCTAGAGCCACACATAATGATACGATACTCTTCGCAGACGATACAACTATCATAATTAAAGAGACGAATGGTACCTCACTATGTCATAATATTGCACAGACGCTAACAAATATTACTAAATGGTTAGATGATAATAATCTTAATGTAAATCTAAAAAAAACACAGTTAATCCAATTTCAAACTTACAAAAGTAGATCATTTGATGTAACTACCGACTTCAATAGCGTGCAACTTAAGGAAACTGATGCTGCAGTTTTCTTGGGTATACATATTGATAAACACTGCAACTGGAAAGCTCATATCAACTACTTATGTAATAAGCTAGATCGTTTTGTTTATGTTTTGTATCGTTTGCGTTCTATTGTCTCTGAAGCGGCAGCAACCGCAGCCTTTCACGGCTATGTATCATCACAAATTCGATACGGCTTAATAATATGGGGCAACTCTACCGAGGCCGATAGAGTCTTTAAAGCGCAAAAAAGATGTGTGAGATCATTATGCGGGGCCCACTACTTAGATAGCTGCAAGCCATTATTTAAAAGAAAAAAAATACTGCCTTTACCATCCTTGTACGTGTTCGAAATGTGTAAATTTGTTAAAAAGAATATAGGTTTATTTAAAAAAAAGGGCAACGATAAACGGCACAAATACGACCTAGAGATACCGACGCATCAAAGGCTAAAGCTGTTCCAAAATAACTGCTATTGTATGGCTGTAAATCTGTATAATTCTATTCCTGTTGGTATAAGGACACTAGAAGGAAAGGCTTTTCAAAAAAAATTGTATAGTTTACTATTGGAACATTGTTTTTATACCTTAAATGATATAAAACAACATTTTAAAATTAATAATTTTTTAGATAGGATTTAATTAAGTAGGAATTTGACATTGATACTCATTAACATTTGTTTTTTTTTTCTGTATTTTTTATTATATTGGAAATTTAATTGGATTATGAATGCTGAAATTTCAGCCGGACATGTAAATAATTGTACAGTTTACTGTTGGAAAATTGGTAATGACATAAATGATTAAAAATTTAATACAACTATTTATAATTAACAATATTTAGATAATTTAGTTTAGTAATTTGACATTGATACACATTGTCATTTTTTTTCTCTTCAACATTATTCTGTACTGCTTATTTAATATTTGTAATTTAATTTTGTGATAAATATTTGAATGCTGAAATTCCAGCCAGACATGTAAAGAACTGAATTTGTATATATTGACATCTTATTTATAACTCGTGTTTTATCAAATAAACGATTATCTTATCTTATCTTATCTTATCTAATCAGCTGAACTTAAGTCAAGATAGGTACTTTTTCGTGCTTCTATATAAATATATGTTTAATAAAAATGGAAACTATAGGTCTAGATTAAGAGAAGAAACTGTAACAATATTTTTTGTATGACCGTTTGTTTCATATTTAATTAATAAATAAATAAATCACACACCTGCAAAACAATCCGTCATTAGGTATTGATTGTTAGTTTTTGACATGAAAATGAAATATGGTATACTCGCGTAGTTCTAAATTACATGTAATTAGGTATTTCCGATACCCACCCAAAATTCCAGCATATCGGAGTCTATTTTCGAAATTACCGACATTCAAAAAAGTATTGAAATTACCAGAACACCTCATTGAAATAACTTGACAACAACAAATTTAATTTATTCGCTTTTTAGCGATGAGACCGCGTGTTGCTTAACCTATTCTTACAGTATTATCTGTATTGTTTTCTGTAATGAGGTGTGCAATAATAGTTATTTGTTTTACAAGGGGACAAAATTTTTGTTTAACCACTCGTGCTAATATTGATACCCGAGCAAGCCAAAGGTTCCAAAATTGAACCACAAGCGTAGCGAGTGGTTCGATAAATGGAATCTTGAGCTTTGCGAGGGTTTCAAAGCACGAGGGTTAAACAAAATTTGCCCCCGAGTGAAACACAAAATTTTTCACCACACCGACCCGAAGAAAATATTAGCTGTAAGATATCAAACAAAAACAAACCAAATCAAATGTAAATGAATGTCATTAAATATTTATTATTCTTAAACATAATTTAAAAGTCAATTCAATAAGCAAACATAAGAAAACAACTCATAATTTGCATTTGTTTACTTTGCCTCACGTGAATAAAATGCAACTTTGCTGTTTTCGAAGAGCAAAGTAAGCTTTTCCGAGCTGGTCTGGTGAAAAGAGTATTTGTATTGTATTGTATTCTAGGTAAAAGACACAAGCGCATACGGCCGCCATTTTGCCGTTCACAAAGACCGTCTCCACCTCCTGCTGACCAGACTCGAGGAGCGCGCCGCCACACACGTCTCCGAGCTGCCGACCATCAACCTAGTGCTGTACGCTGTTCCCTGCGAGAGGGCGCCACTTGTTATATATGACGGTGGTAAGGTTTTCATCTCTTTACCAGTGGGGAGACACTCCTGACTTCGGTCGAACTCGGCCCCGTTCGGCTCAGCATTGCTCCGAGCAATTATTAGGGTTGGCACCACTTGACTTCCTTTTGCGTGCACTACCACAGATAAGATAATTACTTGAATTTTGACAACCCTAAATAGCCGAAAGGGATAGTGCCATATATTAGAAAGGGATAGCATGATTCGACCTGTCAAACTTCGGGTTTGTAGGAAGTGTCCTTTCGGTACGGTAGTACTATTATTTCTTCTTTGTCTTTACGTTTATCTTATCTTATTGTTTTCGGGGTAGGGAATGCAAATCGGTTATTTTTTCAGGGTGGCCACTTTCTGGAAAACCGGGAAAACCGGGAAAAGTCAGGGAATTTCGCTAAACATGGAAAAGTCAGGGAATTGTCAGGGAAATTTAATGGAGGTCAGGGAATAAAAATTGTCTCTGTATGTACATAATATAAGTACATAATAAAAAGAATATTAATTTACCATCTGCAAACATTATATAATAATCTACACTTTTATGAAAATATGAACAGCACTGGCCAAACTTTTGGTATCATTTGTGCACATTGACCTGTCAATTTAGTTCGCGATTTTCTGGAGGCGACCTTACTATAATTAGTCTAACGCATTCACTGCCAGGGGGCGTGGCCTAGGAACAAACTTGTATGACGGTGGACGCACATTTGCGTCGGGGGCAGTGAATGCGCTAACCTGTTCACTTTAAAAAAACCGCAAACGATGTAAAGGTTAGCCGTTTGGCACACGCATACTAGGGGTCAAAACAAAATGTTTGACCCGCTGTCCCTAAAAATATTTCCCTTAGGAGGGGAGTTTTGTATGGGAAAGAAAATATTTGTTTTTTCAGAAATCTATCGTGTGTGGTCGCGATTCTAAAAATATACCACATCATTACATTTCAGCCATTTTTTTTAAATTAAAACAAAAATAATTTACAAAACATACCAAGTTTGGCCTTCTCCAGAACCCAGATACGATATGGCTGATTTTTTTTTGTACAATATACCACAAATGATAAGCGATATCCTCATATCTAACCCCAATAAAGCAATTTTGAAAATAATTTCATTTAGTATTTTTTATTTTATTTTTCAATAATACTAAGTGATACAGTCCTACTTCAGTATCTATTTTACGAGACTTAATGGAACTGTAGTGCAGATACGGTGCATATTTATATCCAACGGGGAATACCTCTTTAACCCTTATACTGCGCCTTTTCATCAGCTGGTATAGTTTTGTATGAAAAACTAAACGAAACTACACCAATTGATGAAAAGGCGCAGTAAAGAGGTATTTCCCGTTGGATATATATACATTACATATTGCATATAATTTTATGATTAATATTTACCGTATCTGCAGTACAGTTCCATAAGTCTTATAAAATAGGTACTGAAGTGTGACGATAGGTTTAAAAAAAAAATTTTTTTCCATATAAAAAAACAATGACTCGGCACTCCCCTCCTAAGGGAATTTCTTTTAGGAACCGCGGGTCATAAATTTTATTTTGACCTCTAGTATGCGTGTGGCAAACGGCTAACCTGTACAGGTACTCTTATGGTTCAGTATGTGCACTAGTGCTGCACACTGGCGGCAGAACATTGCAGTAATAAGTACTCCCTATTATTTTTTATCGGGCTATTTCGTTCAATCATGACTTTAAAAATGATGGTCACGGTCTTTAAAATATAATGAATTTTAACTTCTTTTTTATTTTGCTTTATTAAACAAATAGTTTTTCTTAATAAACTGCTTAAGTATTAACATAAATTTCAAGGACATTGGGTGTTGACAGCCCCTTAATTTGTGTATAAAAGCGGTTTTATGACATTTTTTCCACGATTTTAACAAGTCTACAAAATTTTCGGTTTCGACAAAAAACATGTTTCGGTCGGACACTAGTAGTTTTGTTTCAGTTATACCCAAGATTTTTAACCGACTTCAAAAAATTAGGTTACTCAATTCGTCGCTTTTGTACCATAACACGCAAAACGTTGAAGTCTAGTATTAATACGATTAAAGCCCGTATAAAGTGTTCCCTTTAGTATTTCTCGCTGGATTATATTATCCAATGAATTCAGTAGTCAGACAGAGGTACTCTTTCAATTGGTTTTTCCTGTACAGCTTTTAACAATAATGGTCAAAAATGAAATGAATTATTGGGTAATTGTATGAACTGTGATAGCAAATTACAATTTATAAATACAATGAAAAATCCAACAATCAATCAATTCATCTACTTAAAGGTTAACTGGAAGAGATTCCTCAAAGGGATAAGTTCGCCTTTGTACTTCTTACTAATTGTATGTTATTTTTAATATGTCTTTTTGTACAATAAAGATTTTACTACTACTACTACTACTACTACAATGAAATAGTACAAAAACGTCACCTGACGTAGGATATGAACCCACGACTTCCGTCTAACTATGCTTTCGCTCTTACCAACTGAACTATTCAGATACTACTTCTTATTATTTCCGTTTTTGCATTATTTTATTGTATTGATAAATTGTGATTTGCAATCAGATAATTCTGCAAAAACTCAAAAATGTATTCCAATTATATATTTTATATTTATTACATTTAAGATTATGGTCAGGGAAAAACTTGAAAAAACGCCTGGAAAACCGGGAAAAGTCAGGGAATTTTGGTTTTAGTAAAGAGTGGTCACCCTGTTTTTGTATGGAAATAATCGCGGTTTCGGTTAATAACCGATTATTTCCATACAAAAAATAACCGATTTGCATTCCCTATTTCGGGGGCCCTTGCGGATACACTTCGACCCATAGGGATCTTTTGAGAAGAAAAGCATACCCCCTAGAAAAGATCCGTCAACTACTCAAGAGCTTTTCCCACCATATCCATGTGTCGGATGATGGAGCTCATGGATAGCGTTTTAAAGTCCTTTGGGTCCAGATATCCTACTCCAAAGTCCTTAATTTATTGTCTGGCGAGGGTGTGACATTCCCACATTAGGTGTTTTAAGGTGACAGTCCATTTCCAACGACAGTTGCACTGCTGTTCATTTTACTATGGAAATTGACAATGACAGCGACGCATTTAGTACCGGTAGTGCAGCTGCGGTTAGAAATGGAATGTTACCATTACTGTCTCTTCCTCTTCGCCACACATACTACAATCGGTGTTGTCAGAGTGCCCCATCTTGGCCAGAATCTCTTTACGTCAAATATTCTGGTCCTATGGTCCGGGGCGGCGGGCTGCGGGAAGAGAGGAGCGGTGACAACTTGTCACGGTCGCCATGTAAGGAGGGCGTTGTCACATCATACAATACGCGGCGTATGATAAAATTATTACATGAGTTGATTGTATGTATGTATCGGCCTTAACTGCAGCAGTGGTAGTTTGTATGGCAGATGCAGGAGTTTATTGCTAAGGCAATAAGGGTCATACTCATAATCGTAATAATAGTTATTTGTTTTACAAAGGGGTAAAGTTGTTGTTTAACCGCCCTTGCTAATATTGATACCCGAGCAAGCGAAAGGTTCCAAAATTGAACCATTAGTGTAGCGAGTGGTTCGAAAGATGGAATCTTGAGCGTTGCGAGGGTTTCAAAACACAAGGGTTAAACAAATCAGCAACTTTGTGCCGCTTACCTCAATTTAAGAGAATGAGAAGTGAAAAGAATAACTCAGCTGTTAACGAATTACAGACACCCGCGTCCCCACCCCCGTCCAGGCCTTCATGTCTCCCAAATGGGGGGGAGTGGTGCTGGCCAACCCCAGGCCGGAAGAATGCGGGGGAGAGGGGGAAGTGGAGCCCAACGTCCAACGCGTCATGGGCGCGTTTGTAGCTCAGCTGAGACCTCTGCTCGGGATTCCGGATATGGTAAGTTTACATCTCCCCTGATACAAATAAATAATACCTATTAGATAACATTATTACACTAATTGACTAAGTCTTGTGTTGTAGGTACTTAGACAATGATATATATAATATACATATTTATAAATACTTAAATACATAGAAAACATCTATCGGGAACAAAGATCTGTGTTCATCACACAAATAAATGCCCTTACCGGGATTTGAACCTAGGACCATCGGCTTCACAGGCAGGGTTGTGACGTCCACTGGTCACTACGGGTAAGTTAGGGTGTTAAAGTAAACACTTAAATAAAGGTTGGAAATAGCCACCGGGTCACGACCTCACGCGGCGAGTGACAGCTGACAAGTGCCCCTCTCCCCGCGCGGCCTGCCCCGCCGCTATACAGTTTAATCGTCACAAGGGTCACTACCCACTAGGCCAGACCAGTCGTCAAAATGTGACAGTCCACTGGCTTTAGTACCGCCGGCGGAACGGGACATGCAGGTATATATTTGAAGTCGCGCGGGAGGGTTTTATGTAACTGGTAAAACCGATGTTGGATAGATAACCTCGTGATCTTTTTAAATGCTTCATAATGTAACTGTTTAGTTTGTGGGTATGTTAGAACATTGACACACGTTACCAAAATGGGGGGAGTGGTGCTACCCATGAATAGAATAAGACATTAATAATAATGATGACATTACCAAACTTTATTATTTATAATGGTATTCAGAGCTTGGTCTGTCTCTATCTCTGTATCTTTAGTTATTTAAATAAAAGTAAACAAAGTTTTCCCTCAACTTTACATGATCAAATAATGTAGGTTAAAGTCAGGTCGTTCAGCGACAGATCGAGACGGTTTTCTATTTGGTTGGTTAATCAATAAATGTTATAACTACCCGAAATCGTACAAGTCGTTTGTTAAGTTTAATATAATACCTAAAGATACAGACTATAATACGAGTATAACGAATGTATTAATTCCAGGTTCACATCCCGGATGCCCAACTGGACCCACTGCGGTCAGTGACCCCGCGCCGTTGGGAGGTAGATGCATTGCTGCGTCTGCGGGTTTTGGAACAGATCACTTCGGCAGAAAACACTTTACAGTCATTAGCGCAATTGTTAGGTGAGTGAGACTAATGAAACAATTCCTACCCACATTCCGGATGCCCAACTGGACCCTTTGAGGTCAGTGACCCCGCGCCGTTGGGAGGTAGATGCATTGCTGCGTCTGCGGGCTTTGGAACAAATCACTTCGGCAGAAAACACTTTACAGTCATTAGCGCAATTGTTAGGTGAGTGAGACTAATGAAACAATTCCTACTCACATTCCGGATGCCCAACTGGACCCACTGCGGTCAGTGACCCCGCGGCGTTGGGAGGTAGATGCATTGCTGCGTCTGCGGGTTTTGGAACAAATCACCTCGGCAGAAAACACTTTACAGTCATTAGCGCAATTGTTAGGTGAGTGAGACTAGTGAAACAATTCCTACTCACATTCCGGATGCCCAACTGGACCCTTTGAGGTCAGTGACCCCGCGCCGTTGGGAGGTAGATGCATTGCTGCGTCTGCGGGTTTTGGAACAGATCACCTCGGCAGAAAACACTTTACAGTCATTAGCGCAATTGTTAGGTGAGTGAGACTAATGAAACAATTCCTACCCACATTCCGAATGCCCAACTGGACTCCTTGAGGTCAGTGACCCCGCGCCGTTGGGAGGTAGATGCATTGCTGCGTCTGCGGGTTTTGGAACAGATCACCTCCGCGGAGAACACCTTGCAGTCCTTAGCACAGTTGCTAGGTAAGATAAAGTGCGTTTTGAGAAATCTTTCTCTATTCAATCGGTCCCTCATTGCTGAGGATCGTGACTCCGTTCGATTCCGTCAACTAGTTGTCTCCATCGGTCCCGTTCTGTAGCTTGGTGGAGTGCGTCGCTGACAGGTATTTTTAGTTCCTCCGCTATTTTTAACCGACTTCCAAATCCCAAAGGAGGAGGTTATCAATTCGGTTGTATGTTTTTTATTTTTTTTATTTTTATTTTAATTTTTATTTTTTATGTTTGTTACTCCATATCTCCGTCATTACTGGACCGATTTTGAAAATTCTTTTTTTGATTGAATGTATATGCATACAGATTGGTCCCGTTTTTATCAAAACCCAGTTCTGATGATGGGTTCCATGAGGAATCGAGGGAACTCCTCAAATCTTAAAGGCATACATATAGTGATTTTTGGGTTTTTATCATCAAATCAAGCATATACATCCAAAAAAGTGACATTTGATGAAGTGGAACTGCTGATGATGACCAGAACGGAACTCCTCAACGACGCATAGTTCACGGTTGGCGATTTGTCCTCTTCGTTATGTTTGTTAAGCAAGTTCAGTTTTTAAGCTACATTTTTGTCAAGCTCGAGTTCTGATGATGGGATCCATGAGGAATCGAGAGAACTCCTCAAATCTTAAAGGCATGCGTATAGAGATTTTTGTATTTACATCAGAAAATTAAGCATTTTCATTAAAAACTGTCGCATTTGATGAAGTGGAACTGCTGATGATGATCAGAACAGAACTCTTCAACGACGCATAGTTCACGTTTCGAGATTTTTCCTCTTCGTTATGTTTGTTAAGCAAGTTAAGTTTTTAATGCACATTTTTGTCAAGCTCGAGTTCTGATGATGGGATCCATAAGAAATCGAGGGAACTCCTCAAATATTGAAGGCATGCGTATAGAGATTTTTGTGTTTACATCAGGAAATTAAGCATTTTCATTAAAAACTGTCGCATTTGATGAAGTGGAACTGCTGATGATGATCAGAACAGAACTCTTCAACGACGCATAGTTCACGTTTGGCGATTTTTCCTCTTCGTTATGTTTGTTAAGCAAGTTAAGTTTTTAAGCCACATTTTTGTCAAGCTCGAGTTCTCATGATGGGAACCATAAGGAATCGAGGGAACTCCTCAAATATTAAAGGCATACGCATAGATTTTTTTTGTATTTTCATCATAAAATCAAGCATTTACTTTAAAAACTGTCACATTTGATGAAATGGAACTGCTGATGATGACCAGAATAGAACTCTTCAACAACGCATAGTACACATTTGGTGATTACGAATTTCGATTTTGACTTGGACTGGGTCCCGGACTCGGACCCAGAACCGGACTCATACCCGGATCCGGTTCGGACCCGGACCCGGACCTGGACTCGGACCCGGGCTCGGACCCGGACTCGGACCCGGACTCAGACCCGGACTCGGACCCGGACTCGGACCCGGACCTTGACCCGGAAAACCACTATGATACCTTAACTAAATAAACCACTTTGATTACCTACCATAAAATGTGTAAGTATATAAGTATGATGATGCCAATCTTACTAGCCCCTCCCGCTTAAACCCCCGTACACCGCAACGCATGCGCCGTTAAGTGGGTTAGGTTAGGTTTGAACTGCGATCCTCACAGAACCGAACTGCTATCAGAGAAGTGGGTTAGGTTAGGCTAGAACTACGACCCTTACAGAAGCGAAATGCTAGTAGAAAAGTGGGTGGTTTTACCTCCTTTTCTACATAGTAGGTATACCATCTACAATAATCTTTCACCGGCCCCCATAGAAGTCGGTTTTTTTTTTCTTAAAAATTATTCTAGAATGTAAACATATCAAACTGATACCTACCTAAATGAACATAAATTTAACTCATAAGTTTGCCGTTATGTAATTTATTTAAGTATTTTTATTTTTTCAATCTGAGATAGAGGATTTTCCTAGTTCAGGTAGAAGTCATTAAAAAGCCTTACTTTATAAGATATTATTACCCTAATGTTAAATGTATAACTCTATTTTTCTGAATAAAAATTTTATTTATATATTTTTTTTATTTTTTTATTTGGTCCGACCATCGTTTGGGACTTCTACCCCTAACCCTTTTTCCCTCTATTTTACCGGTCACGATAGGACGTTCCAAATTGCTGCTATCCCTACGTGCAATATGGCCAAAATACCGCAATATTCGTTGTAAGCAGGTTGTGGATAGACGTTGTCTTGAGAGTATATAATATATGCGAAATAGATAAGGGTTATTCTATACTATTAGCAGCTGGTTGCCGCCGTTGCGACTGGAGGGGCTATGTTTAAACGTAGGCTCTGAAACATTCGTATTTGTCATGCTACTTCAGTCAACCTCAGTACTTTTTGTACCGAGACTGACTGAAATAGCAAGACACGTTCGTACGTTTCCGTGAAAATAATATGGACAGTAATTATGCACTATGATTCGTTTTTTTAGCATTAGAAAGAAGGTAAGCGATCTTGACATGTCTTTTAATTGAAAAACGCTTTTAAAAATCAGTAACTATTACTTAAGAAAGCAGAAGAATATAAACGGTCGTATTAGATTCATAATTGTTACATATTAGCCGTGACTTATTTTTAAAACGTGTTTTACAATCATAAGACACATCAAGATTGTTTACCTTATTTCTAATGCTAAAAAAAACGTGTACATGTGTATGTGATTGCTTCCAGGTGAAATCTCCAACATCGTGATCAACGACGAAGTCGGCGCGTCCATCAACGCGGCAGTCGACGGCATCGGCCTCGCGCGCGAGCACCTGGCCGCCGGGCAGCTGATGGAGGCCTACAAGAGCTCCCGGGGGGCCCACAGAGCCGCCGAGACCGCCTTTATGGAGCCTAGTCTACTGGCGTTGCTGTACTTCCCTGATGATCAGAAGTGAGTACCTGGTGGAGGCCTACAAGAGCTCCCGGGGGGCCCACAGAGCCGCCGAGACCGCCTTTATGGAGCCTAGTCTACTGGCGTTGTTATACTTCCCTGATGATCAGAAGTGAGTACCTAGTGGAGGCCTACAAGAGCTCCCGGGGGGGCCACAGAGCCGCCGAGACCGCCTTTATGGAGCCTAGTCTACTGGCGTTGTTATACTTCCCTGATGATCAGAAGTGAGTACCTAGTGGAGGCCTACAAGAGCTCCCGGGGGGGCCACAGAGCCGCCGAGACCGCCTTTATTGAGTAGCGGAATTGTCAGTACTGCTACAACTGATGTATGCAGTGAGCACTCTATGTACTTTTTAGGGTTCCGTACCCAAAGGGTAAAACAGTACCCTATTACTAAGACTTCGCTGTCCGTCCGCCCGTCCGTCTGTCTGTCACCAGGCTGTATCTCACGAATCGTGATAGCTAGACAGTTGAAATTTTGACAGATGATGTATTTCTGTTGCCGCTATAACAACAAATACTAAAAACAGAATAAAATAAAGATTTAAGTGGGGCTCCCATATACAACAAACGTGATTTTTGACCAAAGTTAAGCAACGTCGGGCGTGGTCAGTAGTTACTTGGATGGGTGACCGTTTTTTTGCATTTTTTTCCGTTTTTTTTGCATTATGGTACGGAACCCTTCGTGCGCGAGTCCGACTCGCACTTGCCCGGTTTTTTTTCTCTATGGTGAAAGCGAGTTTCCTTGCGGTGGTTCTTTATGTTTGATAGAAATCCAGCAGTTGAAGAGTTCTTCTCCAAATTTTTTGGCATATAGCGTAGGGGTTTATTTATTTATTTTTAATTTAATAGTTACGCACTTGCACCATTTCACTAGCCCGGGGTTAACCGGTTAAACCTGGAGTTACCATGGTTACCAGTGCAATTTGACACTGGGTTAACGGTATAACCGCTTAACTCCGGGTTAGTGGGATGGTGCAAGTGGCCGTAAGCCAACTAATGACGTCACTTTATTTTCAGATACGCCATCTACATTCCTCTCTTCCTGCCCATAATGTTCCCCGTGGTGCTCTCTCTCAAGACCCTGCTGCTGTGGCTGAGGGGCAAGCCTCTGCACAAGGAGAAGGCTGATTAATGATACCAAAGTATTATGATGTAATGTAACTAATATGGTACATTAGGCATGTCCCACATAGAGCGAGTAAGCGATTAACTGTCGGCGATTATCTCGCTCAAGAAACGAACAAAAGATTAGAGTCCTGTGTTAGTAAAAGAGACACATATATTAATAGTCCATCGCTGGCTGTTCACACTGCCGGCGAAAACACCGTCGCCGCGATAAGATAAAACTAGCTGAGCGGTACTCGCTCGGCGATGCTCGCTTCGTAGTTTGAACAAGTCCGCGCTGTCTGCGTGTTCGCTGCACCGCCCGAGCGAGTTACGCGAGTAATTGCCCGTCGCACTCGAACACTCGCCTATAGCCGAGCGACAAAACTATTGGAGCTAACACTCGCTTCTCGCCGCTCGCCCACTCGTTTCTAGTTTATCGTTCTACTCGCTTATCGCTCATCGTCGGCGGTGGGACAAGTACCTTAGTTGTACCCCACACTGTTAAATGTCCATGGGTAAACCTTATTGCAAAAGGCATAAGGTCCACCTATGGACAGTTAGGAGTGTCGCTGTTTGTAAATTATTTAATGCATTTAGTTAATAAATGGGAGTTTGTAATAGATTTGGGTTTTCAATCTCTTTCAAGTAAAATTAGAAAGTGTCATGCTTTTGACAGTAAGTAAAATTACGAATACTATAGTCGCACCAATAAAAGTCTGCTGCGGATTTGATAGCCCACGCTTAAAATGACACTTGCACTGCGTGGGCTATCAAAATCGCTGCAGACTTTTACGGTCTAACTTGTCGTTTATATAGGAGATCCATTATACTAAATTCTGGTAATCATCGGTAGTTACATTTCAACAAATAGCGTTGTGCACTGTTTAAATGCAAATGCTTGATTTTGTAGATAAAAATACAAGAATCCAAGTAACTATGCTCATAAGAGTCATAAAATCTGAGGATCACGAAACATCATCAGAATAGGACGTAAATCTGGTAGTATATGCATTTAACCTTTTGGACGCCCCAATGACCGCTTTATCCGCACCGCAGGTCCAACGCCAAAGACGGATTTATCGGTCACAGACCACAGAGTAACATAGACCTACGTGCATATGCATAAAGTTCAATTTCAGTTTTGTTTTGACACTTTGGTGACGTGGCGTCCTACAGCTTTTGTGTTTGACAGGGCGTCGAAAAGGTTAAACAATTAAAATCCAAATAGATTAAAAAAAACCGGGCAAGTGCAAGTCGGAGTCGCGCACGAAGGGTTCCGTACCATAATGCAAAAAAAAAACGGTCACCCATCCAAGTAATGACCCCGCCCGACGTTGCTTAACTTCGGTCGAAAATCACGTTTGTTGTATGGGAGCCCCACTTAAATCTTTATTTTATTCTGTTTTTAGTATTTGTTATTATAGCGGCAACAGAAAAACATCATCTGTGAAAATATCAACTAGACAGTATCACGGTTCGTGAGATACAGCCTGGTGACAGACGGACGGACGGACGGACAGCAGAGTCTTAGTAATACGATCCCGTTTTACCCTTTGGGTACGGAACCCTAATGACGGAGTTCTGAAGCAATAAATAAACATAACATTTAATGATAAAGTGGAAGTCTTTTTTTAAATATTGAAGTCTCGTTTTAAAATCGCGTCAACCGCTAGACACCTTATTCATATTAAGTATTTATATTTATGATAAACAGATACTAACCTTTGCATAGTTCCATAACTTACGTAAGCAGGGAAATGGAAACCACGTGTCGATTCACATTATAATATATTAATATGTAATACTGAATACCCGTCACAATCAAAATGTATTCTAAGTCCGTGCAAGTTACAAGTGTTATGTGAATGCTTAATATATGAATAATTTATGTAAGCAGCAAACATTTAGAGCTACAACTTCACTTCTAGAAGAGTTTTGACTTAGAAGAACTTGAGTTCCATGCATTTTTCAGTTTGAGGCTTCTAAGTATGTAGGTACGTAGGTACCTATAGGCGACGTCAAATATATATTAACATTTTTTCCATTCCATTCATAAAGTGGATATGCACTTTCGCAGCTCACTGTAGCTGACTTTTAGCCCCCCCTCCCCACATCTAGCGTCTTTCGAGCGTCGGCGTCTGTCGGCGTCTGGTCAGCGCTATGGAAAATGACGTCGCTGCGCAGTTGCGTCGACGTTGCATCGAGCAGCGGCCATGGAGTTGTAGACGTCGACGCTCGAAAGACGCTAGATGTGGGGCCTATAAAAGTCTCCCATTCCATTCTCTTTTGAATCTTTATATTGTCAAATAGAAATTGCATTTATATTGGCATGTGTTTTGATGTATGGACGGCTAGATATTTAGAAAATTATTTACTTTAAAATGTTTTAAATCATAAGCAAAATGCGCTATAGCCAAGGTGCTCCAAATGTATGCCGCTAGGTTTATCTTAATACAGTATTAATAATCCGTTGGATATTATAATACTTAATAGTGTTATAGATGCTATAGTATAGTAGGTAAGTATTCCATCGTCGAAGATTATCCGATGAGGCTCAGGTTGAAAATGTTATTGCTTTATATTAATATAATAATAATATATCTGATTACATCAATAGCACCACGTTTATTTCTCCTCAAAGCCTAGAGGCATTGATCTCCGGTTGACGCCTTTCGTTGTTATCTAACTATCGGTATATCTCCAGACACACACACAGACACACAGACAGATACAGATATTTTTTTAACCTTTTCGACGCCGTGTCAACAAAAGCTGTCACGCGGACGCCACGCCACCGAAGTGTCAAAACTGAAATTGAACTTTATGCATATGCACGTAGGTCTATGTTGCTCTATGGTCTGTGACCGATTAATCCGTATTTGGCGTTGGACCTGCGGATATATCGGTCATTGGCATCCAAAAGGTTAATGGCTCCGTAAAGGCAAACAACAAATCCCTTGCTGCCAGCAGATTTATATTTATTTATAGTACCAGCATTCACCGGATCTTTTCAAAATCACCCTATTAGACTTCGAATGAAGTAAACGTGGTACTAAAGCTCGTTATTTAACAATAAATCTTATGTCTATATGAATAAGTTACAAAATGGAATGTGATGCGATGGTAGTGATGGTACATGTGTCGATATGTATCAACAATTCAGTCTATATACGCTGTTATGACTTAGTATTCTATGTATATTATTCGAAAACGGTTATTATATAATACGTATTTTATGTAATCGTAAACTTTTAATGTAGATTATTGAAGTACTTCACACGTTTACTTTGAAACCCCATGTTATCAATTTATTGATTAAATGTTAATGGGGTCTAAACTATTTTTTTTTTTCAAATGCATTAGTAACACTTCGATACGCCAATCTGTCCATTTCAAGTGTCATTTTAGTACAAAACCAGAATGCTAGTGTTAGTCAAAGAAAAGTCTGCAACGATTTTGATAGCCCACACAGTGCAAGTGTTGTTTTAAACTTCAAACTTCTATGAAATTATGACGTATAAATAACACTTGCACTGCGTGGGCTATCAAAATCGCTGCAGACTTTTCTTGGTCTAACTCTAGCACAACTTGCGTTGTCGCGTGCGAGTCCATATGTCACGCGCAACTTCAAGTACCTTAGAGACGCGCGCTACAACGCAAGTCAAGCTAAGATGTCACTGTCACACTTGGGGAGATTGGCCAAACGAACCGCCACTTTTTAAAATGTAGAGTAGACTACCTATGCATTTTCATATATCCATACCATTACTGACACAATCAAAAGCATATATGTACTTCAGTCCAGCAATTCATAAAACTTATTCAAACAAACCGCTACCACAACACCGAAAGATTAAATTCGTTTACGACTCAACCCAGTCGGTTTCAGTGATCATCGCAACATTCTCCCCTTTGCCCGGCAAATATTCGAACTCCCACAGCGAATTCCCAAGTACCAACGTCTCCCCCTCACTCAATTCGAAGTTCAGAGTGAAACAGTCATCCTCGCAAGGCGCTCTAGGCTTCAACTGCAGCCAAGACTTTCCCTTCAGTTGTGACATTATGATCAACCCAACATCAAGTTCCAAGTACTTGTATCTATGCGTGTCGTAGCTCTTTGAGAGGAGAAGCCAGTTGAAATGTGAAGGAGGGATGTGAGGGGAAAGGAAATAAGGTCTAGGAGCAAGGATGCGAAAAGATTTAACGGCCCTGATATCGCAGTTCTGAAAATGAACGAACCAGCTAGGGATGTTAGTGTTGGTGATTCTGGAGACTATCTCCTCTAAATCCATGGGCTGTCGGCCGATTCTGACGTTGGTCAAGACCCGGCAAGGTACGGAGTCTCTGAGACGTTCGTCTCCGCTGATGAGGTTGGTCAAGTTGAGTTCGGTTCGAGAGACGGACCAGTCGTAGTGGGCGTCGGTGACGATCACTGGGGCGCCGCGGAGGAGGTGGTGGTTGAACACCTCGTTGTAATTGGTGTCGGATACGCGGACGATGGATCCTGGAAAATTAAAATTGTATTTTGTATTTTGGTTTTAATTTTAATTGTATGTTAGTACACTCAGCAGCAGAAGTTGTTAAGCGGGCCAGGTGTTCAAAATGGTCTTGACGCGACTTTATTGTTAAGAGAATAAGAGCGTGTCAAGGTAATTTTGAACACCTAGCCCGCTTAGCAACTTCTGCTGCTGCCTGTACTTGGTGGTTAGTTGTTGGTGAATTATGAAAGGATTAAGTTAGTTATCGGGTTGCTTTTAAATTTAATCTGTCTACTAAGATTATCGGATAGCAAGATTTACATGGAAAAGTTCTATAAGATACGCAGATCATGAGGACGAACTTGTGTTCCCAAATAATTACGAGTGAATACCTAACTCAAATTTTCAAGAAATATCACGGTTTTTTTTTTAGTAAACTTATATTGAGATATTTGATATAAGTACTAAGTATTAGGGTATAGGTATCTTTGTTAAAATGAATAAAGCCAGTTTTATCCACTTAGGTAAGTATTATTAGAAGAAATCTAGAGTCAGTAATTATAAGCCAGTTAAAAATTTAAATGTAAATAGCGTTATGTTTTGTACTTAAAAGTTAAAATGTTTAATAGGTCCATTTATGCTGTCATACATTCCAGATTCCAGGCACTATCCTACAAATGTATAAACTAGTACAGAAGTGGGATAAAGTTTGCATAGGGCCAAAGAATTAACATTAAATTATAAAATTTATAAATGTATGACCTGTCGGTAAATAGATAGCATTGAGCGTAATATTATTACGAGGTTTTCTGTAATAAATAATATAATTACAGCCACTACAGTTAGGTAACGTTGAACACTTAAGCGGAAACAACAGGCCCTTCCCCTGAAGAGGTAACACGGGAAGAGCTTACTAGGTCAGGTACAAGGCTAAATTAGGTCAAGAGCCTAAATTACTCCCATCCTATTTTAAGGCCACAGGTTACTCACTGACAGCTTCGCAGGCGATGCAGTCCGCGGCAGACGCCAGGTTGTCCAGATTATGCGGCTGCGAGCGGTCCACCACACACTTGTTATAGTACAATGGCGTCCAGTCCCAGAACGGCAGGATTTTGATCATCACGATCCGCGCCACGGCCGACGCGTGCCATTGAAAAGTTTCCGTCTGGCTTACGGTATACCCGATGGCCATTACCATCACCAGAAACATAAAAACCCTCGTCCATCTTCTGATAGACGCCTTCCGCACTGCATTCGTCAGTGGCCGGCAAATTAAATCCATTTCCTCGTCAGTCATTCCCGCTTCTTTGCAGTACTCGTAAAAAGAACGCACTTCTGAGTTAATTAACTCGAATTTCTCGCGCTGGGACATTTTTGTCCCGTTTTTGAGACTCATTTTGAGCGTGACCTATAAATCCGCCCACGACGATCAATATAAACTTGCGACGCGTTTATCGATGGATGGAAATTCGCGCGCGCGCGCGAACGTAGCCGTTTTTTCGCTATGTTGCAAACTTGATTTGTTGAAGTCAATGACATTGCAGGAATGGCAAATATTTCTGTAAAATATGGGAGTACGACTATGTGAGCTACTTTCCAGGATTGAACTTCGAAACAATACGACTGGAAAGGTAAGTACATTTCATAATTAATTGATTTATGACGTAACATCACTGAAAAATTTTAATTCGCTTGTTGTTATTCCGTTCGGATACACGTATTCTGAATAAATGTATAAAACCACTTTATGTACTGTTTATTTTTTTTAGTAAAGCTTTATTAACTACATTATTTTAATGTTTTATTTAGCTACCTAAGACTGATTTACTATTATTAACAGAATTTATGGAGGATTTCAAAATCAATTTGATGATTTTGATGTCCAGTTGTTTATGGAGTTTTCCCCTTTTATATGGCAACACCAAAAGTCAAATACCTTTCGTCCGCCATATTGGATGTGCTCTATGTGGAAGTCATTCAAACGTTGACCTTATAATTTATTTCTTACTAGCGTGTGATATTATTTATCTTTTAAAATATCTTAAATTTAAGATATATTTTAAGTGATTGTTGCGTGGTAAAACGTAATCATAAGAGTGTGATTTTGGTTTTTTGCAATTCGTTTGATATACGTCACAGCGCCATGTTGTATTCCTGCGCTGATTGCAGGCACGAGAAATCTGCCAACCCGTTTATTTTTCGGGATTAGTTCCCGAGAATAAATCGAACCGCGATTTTGTACTCAAATATATTTTAATTTATATTTGTTGGCAAATGTAAACCAACATTAGTGAATTCGATGAATCCTTGTTGCCTCCTTTCGAGCGCTAACTCCTAGTTTCAACTGCAGTTTTGTGCATCCGCGAAAGTTGAAAGGACTGTGTTGTAAAAGAAGTGATATTAATTAGCCAAAATTCCGGTCCCTACGCGCAGACGAGAAGGTGCCTACCCGCCGGGGCAGTCGGGCGAAGGAGATATGAACAACAAACGCAAAAATCGCCAAGGGCCGCCGAGGTAACTATAGTTTTACGTTCAGTTCGAACGAGTTGACATGTCTTTGTTGTTCGCTCGTATCGCCGTTCTCACATTGCGAATTTGGTGTTTTGATCATGTCAGATTGACAGTTTTTGGGTTACGGAGTACGTAGAGCTGGTGGTAAACACGGTGGTGAAGTGTTTTGTATCGTGGGGATTCGGCGTGTCGTGAGGCGTGCCAGTCGGGCGGCCGCGCGCCGTGCGGACCGAGTCGTGTCGGACGCCGCTAGTCTAGATGTTTGCCCTACTTTACCGTGTACTCTTGATTAATATAGACGCGTGCGATCAGCTGATCCCCGAGCCTGGGATAATAATTTCGCTAATTAATCACGTTTTATATGCAGAATACGCGTTAGCGAATCTCGTGTGAATACATTGTGCGTTTAAATACCCATCTTAACTAAGTGGAAGTGTTGTGTCTGGATTTTTTGGAGTACTTCCTGAGGTGTAACTAGTATGTATAATACTCATTAACCCCTTTCACTATTGTTTGGCCCCGTGAGAGCTAAATGATGATGTTTGGCAAACTGCCAAAGATGTTAATTAGATCACTTTCTTATCTCTAGTTTGGGCTGGTCAGATTTAAACTTTGGAGTGTTTTAAAGGTTTATTTTTGTTTTGTCCGAGGGTGTGATTGACATGTCTGCTTGTCAAGATCTGTCTTAGGTAACTATTTTAGCTTTGGCTCTTCTTTGTTTCTTTATTTGTATAAATCACACTGATCCCTTGATTGTTTGAAGCTTTACACTTGTTATGATTAGAATGTGTCTGATGTAGTCTTTTAAATTTCTATGCACTCGGAGACAGGGATCAATTTGCTAAATATGATTGTCAGGAGTTTGAAAAAATTTTTTTGGGAATCCGTTTTACAACAGTAAAATAATTTTTTTGGGAATCATTTTTATGACAGTCAAATAAATGCTGTAAAATCCAACAACAAATTCCAATAAACAATTTAAAAAGCTTTCTAATTATTAATAAGTATACGGAGTATATTTAATTTAAATTTGAATACTTCTTTTAAGGTATTCTCAGTAAATTATTCTATTCTTATTCTAGATTCTTTATGTTTAAGTGAAAGTTAAACTGTCTAGAACAGAAAAAGGTGTTGTATGATAGTTCACAATGGCTAAGTAGGCCACATGCAGGTTTCCATGTCATTTATAGAATACCCAGTGGGGTTTTCTTCTAAATATTTACGTACAACTTTTGTCAGGAAAATTCATGGGAACTAACTTTGGTACAATTAACCTTTAGTCTGTCTAAGCACTGATCAGTGCACACAAATTAAAATCCTTTGTTTAATATCTATAGGTTTAAATTCGTTCGCACTGATCAGTACTTAGACATACTAAGGGTTAAAAACAGAGATGTGAAAAATACTTTATAAAAAGTATTTAAATACAAAATACAAATACTTCCTTGATAATACCATTTCAAATGCAAAATACAAAATAGTTTTTGAATTTGTATTTAAATACAAAATCATCTCCTCCTAGCCGTTTTCGGCTACAGCGACTGCTATGCTACAGCTGAGAGCGTCGCTGGTGCGGTCTCAGGTGACTGACGTAGCCAATCCTTGCAGCAAATGTGCGGCCACATTCGCTGCATGTCAGCACCCCTCCGACGTAATTGTACGTGATGGCCACAGGTGGTCTGGCCTTTAGCTCGTCACGCTTAACGTCGAGCTCTGTGCGTCGCCTGGCTTCAAACTCACGCACCTGCGTCTGCACAATATGCCTCCACTGTGGACGGTCACCAGCTAGTGTCTCCCATGTTGACGGGGCTATATGAGCTCTCTTCATATGCCGCTTCAACACATCTTTGAACCGCAGAAACTGTCCGCCTTGCTTTCGCTTACCAGTTTGCAGTTCGCTGTAGAAGATGCGTTTCGCGACTCGATCTTGGGACATGCGGGAGACGTGACCGCTCCATCGTAGCTGTCGCCTCATTAGGTAGGCCTCTATTCCGGCGACATCAGCACGTCTAAGGATCTCCGTGTTCCGAACACGGTCGGACCAGTGGACGCCCATAATGTCGCGGAGGCATCTTAGGTGGAAGCTGTCCAATGAGCGAATATGCTTCCGATATACGCACCACGTTTCTGAGGCATAAAGGAGATTTGGCAGGACAATAGCCATGTATACAGCAACTTTTGTAGAGAGCTTTATGTCGTGGGACCGAAACACCTTGGAACGAAGTTTCCCGAACGCTGCTGCAGCGGCTCCTATTCTGCAGTTTATTTCGCTGTCAAGGTGGCACTTGGCTGTAATAGTGCTACCCAGGTATTGAAATTGCTCTACATGCTTAAGCGAGTCCCGGCCGAGTTTAATGTCAATCTGGGAATTGGCAATTATCTCAAAATACTTTTTTAAAATACAAATGGGTCATTCTAAGTTAAGAGGTAATCGCTTATATGAAAAGGTGGCACAACATAAATGTTAAAATATTGATCTAATTATACAATATTTTGATAGAAACAACACTTTTATGTATATTTGTAAGCTAATCAGTCATTCTTTTAATTTATTACCATTTTAGAAGACACCAGGGGAGAGACCGTACTTTTTCTATGTAATAAAGAGAGAAGGGTCTCTCCCCTGATCTCTTTAAAAACATAAACAAAATCGAAATTTAGACCAGCCGTCTTACAAATTCGAGCAAATTAAAGTGTAATGATTCATTTAAACAAGAATTCATACCTCCACTGTACATTTTGCAAAATTATGCGCCAGGGGAAAGACGCCAGGGGAGTGACTTTTTCATGTCAAATCAGATATAATTGTGCAAATTTTTAATGTAAATAATAAAATTAAAGTATTTATATAATCTATGCATAAACTATAGTAAATATACAAATACAATTAAGTATTTATATCAATAATTTTGAAATAAAACTGACCAGGGGAGATATCACTTTCATAAAACAACATTGTCAAGTATAGAGGTCAATGATCAAAATGACTAACAATCGGAACCAAGAGATGACTGTGGCAGGGTTGGTCGTTAGTATTGAATGAAATGCATTTCTATTGGGATTAAAATGGCAATAATTAAAGCTATAAACCGAATATTTTTACATTTACATAATGGCCAGGGTAGGAGACATAGAATCTGGGGGACAAAATTTAACATAAATATTTTTTATGAAAAAGAAAAGTTTAAAGGATTTTATTATTATCATTACAATCAATATTTGTTTTAATTTATGAAGTATATCCAATTTAACGGATTTATGGGAAATACATCTGGATAAAATTACTGATTTATTGTAAAACCTGCAAAGGGACAGGCCAGGGGAGGAGACCTTTGCATGTTTGAGGGGCAATTGTGACAAACCTGAATTAATTAATTAATTGAAATTGACTGTATATAGAGGAAATGCAATCTTTTAAGGGAAATTACCATAATTTATTTAATTTTTTTAAGAAAAGTATGGATATTTATCATGGACACCGTTAATACCTCTTAACTTAGAATGACCCAAATACTTTGCGATAAAAGGTACTCTGAGTAGTGAATACCTAGTCTGAATTAAAAAGTATTACTCGGAATTTCCGAGTTGAAAAGACTCTCTTCATTCTTTGAAATCAATCCTCTATCTAAAGTGCAAATTTCTAGTTGTTTGCTCATATTAACCGGTAGGGTGTAGGTATGGATGATGGTTTTTAACAGCCAACTTTTAAAGCATTAATTTGAAATGTTTTACGGCTAGTATAATGCCTCTCGTAAGTGTGATGAAAACGTCTCGTTTGTATTTCACCAGGTCAGATAAGTTTGTTCTCTCGTGCCTTGAAACCCTCGCAACACTCAAGATTCCACTTTTTTAACCACTCGCTACGCTTGTGGTCATGTGCGACGTTACTAAACAGATTCAACAGTTCCATGTTAAAAGAATGAGAGAGTTGCCAGGATTGTACCATCAGAAGAGATTGTTAACTCCTACCTAAATACATTACCTACCTTAGTTACTATAAAGTATTTTGTATTTTGAAAATAGAAAATAGGTCCCAAAAACTATTTCAAATAAAATACAAAATAGTTTTCTTCAAAAGGTATTTAAATACAAAATACAAAATAGGTATTTTGCATTTTAAATACAAGTATTTCAAATAAGTCACATCTCTGGTTAAAAACCTAATTTCACTCCAAAATGTGGGGTTTTTGGTCACTTAGTCCGGCATTATCAACTTATAGTACAAACAGCGACACTCCTAACTGGATGGTGTTAAGCAAAAATGTGTCAACCCATAATAATTTTTCAATAAAATGTCAACTTTATGCGTCAGTTTTTTGAGTTGTCATCATATTGCAAAATTTTTGTGGGTTGACACATTTTTGCTTAACACCATCCTTATTACAAAAGTTATAAGGTCCACCTATGGACAGTTACTGTCCATAGGTGGACCTTATAACTTTTGTAATAAGGTTTACCAATGGCCAGTTGACAGTGTAGGTGATGGTATTATGGCAGCCCTAGACTATTACTAAGGCTGCCTTCTATTGAGGTGGAGATGATGGAGATAGCAGGAGAGGTGCAGGAATCAACCTGTAACTTTGGTTGCCTTCTTCGCTCTGCTGAATTACAACTTTTGCTGGATTGCTATTTATTTAAAAATAAAATAAAAAAATAATCTTTTTATTTATTTAAATGTGAAAATAAAAATTCACATTGTATAAAGGCGCACTTAATGCCAAAAGGCATTTTCTACCAGTTAACCCTCAGGCCAAACAGAGATCCAGCTAAAACTAATAAGTAACTAGGTTAGTAATCTGTTACCAGTAGCAGTAATAGGTGCTATTGATTGTTTTCCGCATATCTCATCTCCATCTCAGTGTAAAGGCAGCGTAATGTACATAAGTATGTTTTTTGCTAGTCATTTTAATCTAACTTTTGCACAACACTACTAGATTCATTTGCACCATGTGTTGTATGCAAATTTATTTAAGTTTCGAGACACCAGTAGGAGTAGGTGCATTTAGTACCATTGTCACTAACTCACTAAACAGCTGTGCATTAATCATAGCTACATCATTGCACATCAAATTAAATGTAACTGTGTAATAAATATTACTTGTAGGTCAATTTTACACAGATCGACCTAGCCCCAAACTAAGCATAGATTGCACTATGGGTACTTGACGATATAAACATACTTATATAGATAAATACATACTTACATACATAGAAAACACCCCATGACTCAGGAACAAATATCTGTGTTCATCACACAAATAAATGCCTTTACTGGGATTCAAACCCAGGATCATCGACTTCGCAGGCAGGGTCAACACCCACTAGGCCAGACTGGTCGTCGCCTAACTAAAGCCTAATCAAGGCCTCAATTCACAGTCTAAGTGTGTGAAGAGACAACAAACTAAGTTACTTTCACATTTATGATATTAGTAGGGATAATAATATTTAACTCTAAAAAAGAACTTTTTTGTTTGATTTTCAAATAATATACTGACACTACTAGATAACTACCAACGAATAAAATAACTTAATGGTTGTATGGCATATACCATGCAGAGTTAGCTCAGTCCAGCTCTAGCGGGTTATATTTCCGGAGAAAAGTTAAATGTAAATTCTGTTTTTCATTGTTTTACAATAGTCTCTTTGAGGGTCATGACCCTTGTTATCAACCCTCAAAATTCTCCGTAATCATTCATTTATCAGTTTAGGATGATAAGGCTTTCATACAATTAGTTATATATTATTATATTAGCTAATTGACAATGCTGTTAATACAGAATATTGTTTTAAGGTCATTAACCCATGCACTAATTAGTTAAGTCCCGTTTATTTTTAAATAATTAACAAATAAGTGAAAGTTTATATGAGTTACTAGCTAGTATTAACATTTTGGTATGTTGTGGTACATGAACATTGTTTAACCTCTGGCCGCCCAGAGACCTATAAAAAGATCTACTGTTCCATTCTAATTAGAACTTTGCGTTGACAAAATAAAATTTCATTTTGCTTGGCAAGGTTTGACGTACGGGCGGCTAGGCAGACCGTGTAACCTGTAAAAATGTATTTTTGGGGGCACATCTTTCCAATCCTTCTTTGTCGGTCCCTCATTACTGTCTCCTTTGGTCTTTGTTTCCATCTCTCTTCATCTCCCGTAGCCCTCACCGATTGATGGAGTGGCCTTCTTAACTTGAACAGATCATCTAGTTGCTGGTGTGCCCTAGGGTCTTTTGTCTTTTGTCTTCCACTTTTCCGCACATGTTACTAAAAGTAAAGAAAAAAAAACTTTGAAAAATAATGCGTGGCACATCCGATAAAAACAACTGTTAAGTTTTTATTTTTATTTTGAAGTAGTAAATATTTTTGAAAATAATCGCATCTGAAGCCCAAAAACTGTGTGATGTGTGTCACAAAGGATATAGTATATTTCCCTCACGGAGAACATAATTTTACACTGACAAACAGGCAGGATCCAGTATTTTATAATAATAACCATGTCCCTATTCCCAAAGCAGACCTGTTAGCCGTTATCAGTGACGATAAAATCAGACTGATAACGGTCTCCCATCTATCATTTGGGAGGTGAACTGTTTGCTTTGCTTGCTCAACAGTTCACTTTGCTACGTTTTTTGTTGTTTTTAAACCGCATTTTTTATATGCACTTGACGTAAAATTTATTACTGTAAGCAAACATCGTAAATTTTATAGCATTTCTGATGCAGCGGAGCGGTGTTAACGGATTGGTATAAACAATTTCAACAATAATTATTAATTAGCGTTAATTACGTTAATATTAATTAACCTTAATTTACCATTTCATTTGGAATTATCTGCCTAATGACCTATACCAATTCACATTTTAAAAATAAGTTACTGCAAATATGTAACAATTATGAATCTAATACGATCATTTATATTCTTCTGCTTTCATAAGTAATAGTGATTTTTAAAAAGCGTTTTTCAATTAAAAGACATGTCAAGATCGCTTACCTTCTTTGAAGTTCTTTCTAATGCTATTTAAACAAGGAACTATAGGTGTACTTAGTTTAGTGCAATGTGTTTACCAATAATTGGGGCAGTATCCGGATTTTTTTTTTTATAATCTAATAAATGACATGGATATTTTGGTGATCGGGATCTACCGAAGCGTACTGAGCGTAATGATATAAAAATCGCCTGTTGAACCTCGGCTTTCAGCTAAATGTTTTTATCGATTTATTGCAAATCTAGACTGTATTATATTTAAACTAAATGTTTTATTTATTCCAAAAATTACACAGCATTACAGTTTAAACTCATTAGAACTATACATTAATAGACGACAAATTAATAAAAAGTACCACTAGTACGAAATACAAAAAATAACAAACTTAAAAACAGAAGATACCCATTTGTCCATCGCCTCACAGAAGCCCCATACACACACAATTTCACCCATGTTATTTCAGTATCAAAAGACGTTCCAATGTCACATATATGTTATACTTTATGTATAACTTTCATTGAAAATGATGCATGATGTTGTGAATTAATGTCGTTGAACTTACATCCATTGTTATAGTTAGCGGTTCGAGAGAGCCTTCATCATGCCTTCATAGATATTGCCAATAAAGTGATGATTATTTTTGGACATCGAGTCAATGTCCTGAAAAAAAAAAAGATGATTGATGATGATGTGTTTTTATTTATTGTCTGAAACCTGAAAGCAATGATATGATATTACTAGTGATGTACCGACTATTGATTTGGCCGACTAATCGGCGCTCGGATGGCCGATTAGTCGGCCGGATCATTAGTTTCGTCTATGTTCCTGTCAGATGCACTTAAAAAACAAACGTTTTACCCCTTTCGTCGCGCTATTCGTCATATTATTTATAAATAGTAACGCTAAAATACATAAATAACAAATTCCTAAGGCTATATTTCATACGACAATCGGACAAGAAAGCGACCAAGCGGTCAATAATTCGAACAAAAGTTTTCGTAAGCACCCTAAATAGGAATTTGGATAAATTAGTTGAAAAGCTTATGGTAAATATTTGCTGTTTATTTCTTTTTGCCCTGTTTTTATGTAACTTATAAAGTGCCGACTAATCGGCCATTTTTGCCGACTAGTCGCCGACTACAAATAAGGCCGGATAGTCGGCTTTCCCGACTAGTCGGTACATCCCTAGATATTACAAACCTATACTGCTATGTACAAACAGCAACATGTTAACTGTCCATCGGCGGACCTTATGCCTTTTGTAATAAGGTTTACGACCTGTCAGTGTCGGCGATGGTACTTATTGCACAAAAGAAAAAAACCGGGCAAGTGCGAGTCGGACTCGCTCACGAAGGGTTCCGTACCATTACGCAAAAAACGGCAAAAATATCTCGTTTGTTGTAAAGGCCCACTTAAATATTTATATTACATATTTTGTTTTTAGTAACAAAAGAAAATTAACACAAATGTTCACAGTTCATGAGCCTAGTGAAAGACAGACGGACGGGCAGCGGAGTCTTAGGGACCCCATTAGGGACGATTCCGTACCCAAAGGGTAAACCCTTACCTCTTAATGCTGCTTGAGGTTCGTTTGCTTTAAAGTAATTCAAGTGATGTTGAGTTTCAAAATCAGTCTTTTTTTGTAGGTGCTGGCGTTTCTTCAACCAACTTAGCAATTACCACCTTCAGACCTTGCAACAAGTTGCATGCAATTATAGTTAATGGGGTTGGCAACGGTCAATGGTTTGCATAGATGGCGCCATCATAGCTTGCCCCTTTTTCTATGAGATTTGACTTAACCTCTTGGGGTTCAATGTCCTAATACTAGTACAAATTACCTCCAATGAAATTTAAATCTTAATGAAATGGAATAGAGTTTCTTTTATTTCGTTTCGTTCGATTTAAAAAAATAAACAAATTCAACTCTATTTTCTAATACCGTTGATTCAAATTGGATTGCCAATTTTCCTTGTATGGTAAGGCCGCTAGAGGTTAACCTTTAGAACGCCAAACAGCGCATCCATTTGCCGTGCCACTGACGCCACGGGGGTAAAATTTAGTTTTGTGAATAAATACTTAATGCCAACCTGTGTTATTCAGTAGATTTTCATGAAAAACCGGGCAAGTGCGAGTCGGACTCGCGCACGAAGGGTTCCGTACCATACTGCAAAAAAAAGCAAACAAAAACGGTCACCCATCCAAGTACTGACACCGCCCGACGTTGCTTAACTTCGGTCAAAATATCACGTTTGTTGTATGGGAGCCCCACTTAAATCTTTATTTTATTCTGTTTTTAGTATTTGTTGTTATAGCGGCAACAGAAATACATCATCTGTGAAAATTTCAACTATCTAGCTATCACGGTTCGTGAGATACAGCCTGGTGACAGACGGACGGACGGACAGCAGAGTCTTAGTATAGGGTCCCGTTTTACCCTTTGGGTACGGAACCCTAAAAAACCATCGACGTCAATTGCTGTCTGTGGCGTTCAAAAGGTTAAAAAGCTGGCATTCAGGGCATGAAATTCCATACAAATTAGAATTCCTAGAAATGCTGCATTAGTACTTAAAGAGAACGCGAGGTTTTCCCAACTGAAGCGGGATCTGAGTCACAGCCGCTTGTCTATCATTGCTCGCTGCTCGCGGATGCTTAGTAGAGTAATAAGTAAAATGTCGTGACTCATCCAGACATCATAATCTTAGCTTCCATGGCCCGATTACAATAACTACAATATACAGGGTGATTCAGGAGACGTGAGCAGGACTAACACTGCGCATTTTGTAAATTATAAGCAACTGTTTCGTATCACTATTAGTGAGATTAACGTTAATTTTCTACTAGTGTTGAAAAAAAAATTAATAAATTTATTTACGACATGCATGGTCACTCTAAAATTAGAACACTAAACTACCGATATTCTGTGTCAAATTAAATGTCATCACGGCCTGGTTACTTTTGAAAAATCGTATCTCACTCAAGTTTGACAGTTTATTTTCTTCGTAATCAAAAAACTGTCATTACGGTTAAAGAGGTTTTATGTTTATTAATTAGGTATTGTAGGGTAACCATGATTGTAGAGAGTTAAATTTGCCCTCACCAAAAATATAAAAATAGGAAAAAGTGTCGTTGTTTCACCTAAATACGACGGTGATCGATCAATTATCAGTTACTGAGTGTGCAGGATTAGTCCTGCTCACGTCTCATGAATCAACCTGTATACTCGAATAATAGTCAAAGTGTTAATTCAATCAATGTTGCCATTTTTGTCAGGTAACTTAGGCAAATGGATCTATTATCATTATTATCAATAGCGTCTATTCATCATCTTCCTAGCGTTATCTCGGCATTTAAAAAGTGCCAACTCACAAAAATCTGTCATTTTCTTTCACAATTTATTGTTTTTGATTATTATCATTGATAACGGATTTTTTGCGCTCCATTAAGTCAAATTAAAAATACAGACGATGGCACAGATATTCAATAGTAATCATAAACGAAAATGATGGCGTAATAGCTAGACCTACGGGCTATAAAGTTAACTACAGTTAACGAGTACACAATAAAATCACTTGGCTACCGTTATGGCAGGCTCCACATAAGCGACGCACGATTCGCCTCTTAGGACACGACAAAGTACCTACAGATGTATTTTTCTCCGAAGTCCAACAAATATTAGTTGCAGCAATGTTAAAGTGCATACAGATAAACATATATCTGTAGTACGAGGGTCGCACTGAAATATTCGGGAATGGGACACTTAGAAATAACATAATAGAATGAGGCATATAATTTATAAAAATGTAACTCTTTATAAAACTTTTAAGGTATATTCCATTTGGTTGTCATTTATATTTAAAATTTACTGACAATTTGAAAATTGTATGTCGAACATTATTTGAATTTTTGGCCAAGTGATTTTTCGGATCACATTTTTGAACGGTTTTCAATATGCCCTCAGCGAACAAATAAAAGTTACAATGGGCTTCTGTTATTTTTTTATGAACTAGAGTTCATCGTACGCTCGTTTGCAGTTAAAATTATATATGAAAGTCACTTTCATTTTATCCCATGGGTGATCTTAAAGAAGCATGTCATTCCAAAGCGACGTCAAAATTTAAGATCGCATTTGTGCTGTTAATTAAAAAGACTGCCAAAAAAGTTGCATATCGGCAGATTTCGACATTCCTAAATATTCATATGACAACAGTAAAAAAATCTTTTATATATAGATATATGTAAAAAAAACTTCAATTCCGTTGGCTACTCTACGAATTTCATACAAAACCACTAAGGCCCCAAAATCGCCATACAAAAAGGACTTTGGGATTATGAGCCGTGTGCATTACAGAATGATTACTTTCAAAAGAAAATTTATATGCGTGGTCAGTTTGAGTTTAAGTATGCATTAAAATAAAGATTGACTGTCTAGATGCGACAGTTTTCTCTATTCCCGACATTTTCAGTGCAACCCTCGTAGTATCACGGGTTGTTCCGAACATATCAGTGATTCCCCGGGGGTTTTCACGTACGCCCCATGTCAAGAGTTGCCATATGGCAAATTTAGATGCTAGACGCCATCAAGACTTGCTAAATTTAACACCCAAGTTATCAAATGGGTATCATCCACCATGTCGCGAATGCGAATGTCCTTCCTCCCCTCGTCAAGCCAGCAACTCGCGAAAAAGTTACTAAAAGTGCTAAAGTTTATAAAACGAAATGGATGACTTTTTTTTGTGCGATATTGTATCCAAAAGATAGCCACATTGCAGACATTGCTGGAGGGCTTCAAAATTTGCTAAATTTAGCACCTAACTAAGCAAACACAGGGGCTACCGCAAATCACGGGGATCTTTCTCTTTTACTCCAACGAAGGCGTAATTAGAATAACAAAGAAAGATGCCCGCAATTTGCGAACTTCGATTTTCGCGGTAATAGCCCTGGGCAATTGGGCATCACTACACTAACTAGCGAATGTGTAATGGAGATTACTGCCCGATTCGAGCTTTAAGATACGTCAAATATTACGACTAGATACGATATGGATTAGATGTGTCAGTGTCAAAAATGACGTTTCCTCAAACAAAAACGCCAGTTTTGACACTGACATATCTAATCTATATCGTATCTTGTAATACTTGACGTATCTTATGGCTCATCTTCACGATGGGCCAACGCCGGCCACTCCAAGGGACGCATTTATGCGTTAGAGGGAGCAAGTGATATTGCTATCTCATTCTACCGCATGGCTGTGTCCCTTGAAGTGGCCGGCGCTGGCCCATCGTGTAGAGGAGCCATTAAAGTTAGTATCGGCCGTTAGGCCATTACTAATTCGCGAATATTAATGTCCTTTCTCCTTTGGGGTCATCCATTAATTACGTCACACGTTTAGGGGGAGGGAGGGGGCCAAGAAAATGTGACATATTGTGACATGGGGGAGGGGGGAGGCACAAACTTTGTGACGTCACTTTAACTTCATCAGTAACCGAAAATTTATTTAAATTATTTAGTTTGCTGTACATTTAAATAACAAGTTTTTAAAACGAAAATAGTTTTTAATCGTTTAATTTTCTTTCCTAAGCAGTTTTGGGTTATAAAATTACTAATATTTATATCGTCAAAAATATTTTGATAAAATATTAATAATACTTAGGTACTTACTTAATTCGATTTGGCGATTTCGTAGAAAAAATGTGACGTCACACTAGGGGGGGAGGGGTTTGCCAAATGTGACCAAGTGTGACAAGGGGGGGGGGGGTCAAAAAACCTAGAAATTGGTGTGACGTAATTAATGGATGACCCCTTTGGTCCCTCGTCAACTGGCAAGGAATGTCAAGGTCGCAGTGACGAGTTCCCGGAATACCGAGACGACACGCATTAACGCCTTTATGAATTTCAAAACGTTGGTGTCATCAACGCCACGGTCAATTAAGCTTTTGAACGATTTGCAAGTTTTGAGTACTGAAATCACCGTCGCAGACGAACAATAAGCATTCTGTAGCCGTTTTATATAGTATTTTTTCAGCTATGCCCTTTTTAGGGTTCCGTACCCAAAGGGTAAAACGGGACCCTATTACTAAGACTTCGCTGTCCGTCCGTCCGTCCGTCTGTCTGTCACCAGGCTGTATCTCACGAACCGTGATAGCTAGACAGTTGAAATTTTCACAGATGATGTATTTCTGTTGCCGCAATAACAACAAATACTAAAAACAGAATAAAATAAAGATTTAAATGGGGCTCCCATACAACAAACGTGATTTTTGACCAAAGTTAAGCAACGTCGGGCGTGGTCAGTACTTGGATGGGTGACCGTTTTTTTTGCATTTTTTTGTTATTTTTTTTTGCATTATGGTACGGAACCCTTCGTGCGCGAGTCCTTCGTGACGTCAGACTTTCAATTATTATTTTCGATTATATTTTATGTCGGCATTAACAATTAAATCGTTTTCCGTATTGAGGCGTGCAATAAAGAATAGAGATGCAACGGATAGTTGTTTGGCCGGATACCGGATATTCGGCCGAATATCCGGTATCCGGCCGCCGAATATTCGGCCAGCAGAACTATACCTACATTTCGGTTTTTCAGGTGCGCATTCTGCAGGTTTGACATGTTTACTGGTAAACGTCCGCGCGGACTCATTTCTAGGTTCGAAATGAGTGCGCGTGCAAGTCAGTGGAATGATTAAATTGTTTTAAAATAATAAACAAGTACGATTATGACCGTGTTTGTTTCTTAAATCCAATTTTTTTACTCCGAAATCAAGCAATGTTACTATCCGGTATCCGGCCGGATAGTAAAATAATTGCGGGTAGGCAGGATACCGGATAGTAACCGGATATCCGGTGCATCTCTAATAAAGAGTATTTGACGTGACTGATATCAGCGGTCGCGTTCCCATAATAAATTAGCGAGTTTTCTTTATACCAGTGGGGAGACCTTTCCTTTCGGGCAAACTCGGCTCCGTTCGGCTCAGCATGGTCCGGCAATTATAGGGTTGGCACCATTTGACGCCCTTTTGCGTGCACGACCACAGATAAGATAATGACTTGCATCTTGACAACCTTAAATAGCCGAAAGGGATAGCATGATTCGTCCCTGAATCGCTGCCTAACTTCGGTTTTGTAGGAAGTGTCCTTTCTGTACTGTAGTACTATTATTTATTAAGTGCTTATACACTCCAACTTGCAGTTAAGGTACTTGTCGATAAAACTTGAGATGTCCAACGTTACATTAGCATTGGACACAACAGGATGTAATCACACGGGGTGCATCTATTACTTCTGCGATCACTTCATTATGCTTACTGAATGGAAATTAATTCATTTCAAACCGCGGTGCCCATGTAGGCTAATTGTTCTGTATGCCTATATTCTAGTACAGTCAACCAAGAAAGTGGTCTACCACTTTTCGACTCTATCATCTGAATTTTATATTAAAGGAAAAAATGGAAAAAATACGCTTCCGGCAGGACTTGAACCCGCAACCTCCGCAATCCGTGCGTTAGCTCTGCCAATTGAGCTACGGAAGCCTACCAGAACCTTGCGAATCTTTCCATTCCTTCCCTTATGTATACACGCCTTTGGGGTGGCGTATAGTGACATCTACCGAAAGACGATTACATCTTTTAACGGTACCGGCATCTTTTATCATCTGATTAATAGAGTCGAAAAGTGAAGACCACATTCTTGGCTGACCGTACCAAGTAATAATTACTGTTACACCGGGTTTAGGGGGAAAGTGGACGACCGCTTCTCCATTACAAACTTAGACCTCATTTTCCTCCCTGAATCTGTGGTGTAGAGTTTGTGAAGTTAGGGCTTGTAGAGTTAGAAGTTTGGCTCTGCAAGAGATCTGATGACTTTTTGGTAATGCCACAGAATAAATAATAGTACTAAGTACAGAAGACTCACTCTCTAACAAAACGCGTCTGTTACGATCAGCACAGATATCGCCGCTAGGTGGCGACAGCGCCACGCGCGGCTCATAAGCCGCCATAATTTTGGTTTGCCATAGCAAACCCCAAAATTGGGGCCGAACGGATGTACTTTTAGCTACCTGTAGCAAAGCGACGAAATCGCGGAGTGAGACACGCCTGGTAATGCGAGCTTTATGGTTTCGTCTTTTCAACGTTTTACATAAAAATTTTTTAGGTGCGATATTATCATATAACATTATAGAAAATATATGATGAAAATATATAAGATGGTCGCGATTTCTTTTTCTGACATCGCCGCCGGCACTTTCTATTTCTACGAAGTGTGCAGGTGCTTTAATTATACAAGTGCAATCCTCATATTCGACTAAGTGTTACGGTCAATAATGTCAATATCAAGGATTTCATAGTTTTACTTACGTTTTAATAAATAATAATAATAAATATTATATGACATTTTTACACAAATTGACTAAGCCCCACGGTAAGCTCAAGAAGGCTTGTGTTGTGGGTACTCAGACAACGATATATATAATATATAAATACATAGAAAACAACCATGACTCAGGAACAAATATCTGTATCGTAATACAAATAAATGCCCTTACCAGGATTCGAACCCGGGACCATCGGCTTCATAGGCAGGGTCACTACCCACTAGGCCAGACCGGTCGTTTTGATAACTTATTCTAGTTCCCACTAATATCTAATACTTTTAAACGAACAATTCTTATTTATTTATATATATATTTCGATCTCGGAAACGACTCTTCCGACTTCGATGAAATTTGCTATATGGGGATTTTCGGGGGCGACAATCGATCTATCTAGGTCTTATCTCTGGGAAAACGCGCGGTTTTGAGTTTTATATGTTCTCCGAGCAAAGCTCGGTCTCCCATTTGAATTTTTTTTTTCTAGCCTACTTGGTGTCCCACTGCAGGGCAAAGGCCTCCCCTCGTATTTTCCACTCGACCCTGTCATCGGCATTTTCCCACCATTTGGGGTAGAATGTGTCCAAGTCGTCCCGCCATCTCCTTTTCGGTCTGCCTAAACTCCGGCCTGCACCGTCTACTGTATTCCGTATTTGAAATTTATTAGCGCTAAAGTTTCCGAGCATAAGCATACTTGAATACATCAGTATTCAAAGGAAAAATGTAAAAACTTTGAGTTAACTAAATAGTTTGACACTTCAAGTGGCGATAAAAATAAATTATTGCCTTCACACAAGAAAGTTTCTTGTTTAGTCTCAAGTGTTTCCAATTTAACATTGGCCCTTAACCATAACGCTTAAACTTCACTTGAATTAGCACCTTAAACACTAAAGAATAGGGTCTAAAGTCTATTATGTCAACCATTCGAATTTTATATGAATATGTATACGTTTAGAGCCTATTAGGTCAAGGTGTAAGCACAATGAGGCGTATATTGGACCCCATGTGTGCGTAAATTATTTTAAATGAATTCAAGTTACAAATTGTTGGCTATGTGTGTGACAGTGGCGGCCTGACGGCTAATGGTAACATTCCATTTCTGACCGCAGCTGCACTACTGATACTGAACGCGTCGGGGTTATTGTCAATTTCCATAGTAAAATGAACAGTAGTGCAGCTGTCGTTGGAAATGGACTGTCACCTTAAGGGACACATAAGTTGATAGATGCTAAATAGTATGAAAATATCATCCGAGTGTTGTCATTTTTGCATTGCTTTTAGTTCACCCACAGACAACATGTCATAATACAGTGAGCAGCAATAGCTAAGCGGGCGAGGTGTTCAAAATAATCTGGACGCGACATTATTGTTAAGAGAATAAGAGCGCGTCACGATAATTATGAACACGCTCGCTTAGCAACTTCTGCTGCTGACTGTACATAGTGAGATCAACCATATTATCCAAGTTTATTCCTGCGGGTAAAATTATGTAATTAATAATAGGTATAAGTTTTTTTTTATTAGTAACATACCCAACTCGGGAAAAAAAATTCCGATTTTGTGGTATGTATCGCAAAAAGCAACGTTTTAGTAAATGCCTATGCAAGCAGTTTGATACGCGCCGAAATCCTTTGACGTGATTTCTGCCATCATATTTATTTATATATACAATTAGACTAACTATGCAATTTAAGTGCTAGGTAAAGAGTTTCCTAAGTTGCAAAATAAATATTATTCATCTCTATTTAATACAGTAGAACACTGTCTCGAAGAACGAGAATACCATCTATTTTGCATATTACCTATATCGTACAATTCCTAGGGACAGGAGATGGAAAAATTACCAGTTACGTCTAGCTCCCTAAGTCCCACTTGCACCATTCCACTAACCTGGGGTTGACCGGTTAAACCTGGAGTTACCATGATTACCAGTACAATTTGACACTGGGTTAACGGTTTAACCGCTTAACGCCGGGTCATGCAGATGGTGCAAGGGGCCTATTCAATCCAACTCTTTGTACTTCTTGTATTCCCTACCAATGTTACTGTTCTGATGATGGATATGTTGTCGCAGGTCGCCGCGAGGTCGCGTGGTGGCCGAGGGCGTGTATAATAACGCCCACTTCATGCACGCAGCCACCTCCCACGTCGGCGACATCGTGCAGGTCCTCACACAGTCTGGCAGCCTCTGGGAGGGCGTGTTCAAGACTTTCAGCGCGCAGTTTGAGGTAAGAGCCGGCTCTTGCAGATGAAACACTTTCAAACACCGCTCGCATCATAATACAGGTCCTCACACAGTCTGGCAGCCTCTGGGAGGGTGTGTTCAAGACTTCCAGCGTGCAGTTTGAGGTAAGAGCCAGCTCTCGCAGATGAAACACTTTCAATCCCCCCTCGCATCATAATACAGGTCCTCACACAGACTGGCAGCCTCTGGGAGGGCGTGTTCAAGACTTTCAGCGCGCAGTTTGAGGTAAGAGCCGGCTCTTACAGATGAAACACTTTCAATCCCCCCTCGCATCATAATACAGGTCCTCACACAGTCTGGCAGCCTCTGGGAGGGCGTGTTCAAGACTTTCAGCGCGCAGTTTGAGGTAAGAGCCGGCTCTTGCAGATGAAACACTTTCAATCACCCCTCGCATCATAATACAGGTCCTCACACAGTCGGGCAGCCTCTGGGAGGGCGTGTTCAAGACTTTCAGCGCGCAGTTTGAGGTAAGAGCCGGCTCTTGCAGATGAAACACTTTCAAACACCGCTCGCATCATAATACAGGTCCTCACACAGTCGGGCAGTCTCTGGGAGGGCGTGTTCAAGACTTTCAGCGCGCATTTTGAGGTAAGAGCCGGCTCTTGCAGATGAAACTCTTTCAATCCCCCCTCGCATCATAATACAGGTCCACACACAGTCTGGCAGCCTCTGGGAGGGCGTGTTCAAGACTTTCAGCGCGCAGTTTGAGGTAAGAACCAGCTCTTGCAGATGAAACACTTTCAATCACGGCAATCACCTCTCGTATCATACGAGTAATACAGGTCCGCACATAGTCGGGAAGTCCCTGATAAGGCTTGCTTAAAACTTTCAGCGCGCAGTTTGAGGTAAGAGCTAAAATATCCTGCAGGTATTCACGGGAGAGATACTGAGCTAGAGACGTTATACATCAATATCGTTTAAGCCTCTCTCTGGGTTGCCTATGAGAGTAGGGCGTGTCTAAACTTTCAGCGCACAGTTTGAAGTGAGAGCCCATTGCTGGGCAGTACAGTTCCTCGTCCTCACACAGAGGAGCAAACTATAGGAAAGCATATTCTAAACCTGCAGCACCAAATACTAGACCTTTCTCATATATAATAATGAGCTGATGAGCATATTCACATAGGCTCAACATAAAATGCGACCCTAGTGTGGGTGAGATTACATAAAGTAAAAGCTCATGCAAAGCAAAACATATTACGGCTCCTAACCAACACCTCCTGTGATTGTGGCGAAGTGCATTTCAGTCGGAAGTTTCAAATTCTTTGATGCATCAGCTATTTGCCTTTCACGTGGTCTAATTATGTATGTGATGTAACTGAGAGATAGATTGAATTTAAACTGTTGTGAGACATACTAACATTGAATAATTTTACGGTTTAGACTCACTTGTGTGTGAGTACGCGATACACGGCCGTCGTGAACGCTGCTCGCACTGTTAGTGCTTGAGAAAGGAGATCTAGGCTCTCCGAAACATGTCGCGCGAGTGACTAAAAAAAAGTGAGTCTAAACCGTAAAATTATTCAATGAGAGATAGATTTTAAAACACTAAACAGTGTGGCAGGATTTTATTATTCACATTGTTGTGGCTTTCCATATGGAAATAAATTTAAAGAGGTATTCATTCACTTCAACCAGAAACAAAGCCGCAGGGACACAGACAGACGCAAGTAAATTTAAAAAAGTACTCTGGTTAAAATTAACGGCTGAAGAGTAATAATTGTATTTAACTGTGACGTTTTCAACCAAAAGGTACCACTTTGTCGGTTGTCGATAAGGTCGATTTCAAATTTAAGCTATTATGGAAATAGCGCCTTATAGACAACCGACAATAAGTACCCTTTTCGTTGAAAAGGCACAAATTCTGGTCAAAAAAACCCCGGACGGACGCAGAAAACCCCTACCAGGGTCAAAACCAAAGGTCACTGCCTGCTGCAGCTACGCGCGCTAAATATAGAAACACACGGATACTATGGCGCATGGCAAATGCAGGACGTTGCGAATGCCCTGGGCGACCTAGCCTAGCCTAGCCACATCGATCGCGGCGCAGTTTGTAAACAAATGGCGTACCTATATCCTAGATCATAATGTCTATTGTGTTGCAACTGTTTATGTTTAGACGTGTGCGAACTTGGAAATATCGTTAAATAGTTTGGTGGGTGAAAAACGTAAGAAGTGAAATGTTTTGTTTTGTCCATGTAGGATAAGAGGTACTAAAAAGAAGAAGTACTAAAAAGAATGAAAAAGAAACAAGAATTAGTACTTACAATAATGAAAAGAAAAACCGCTTACTTTGGACACGTATACAGACATGACAAATACAATATTGTTAGAGGGATAATAGAGGGAAAAATCGAAGGGAAAAGGGGCAGAGGGAAAAGAAAAACAACTTGGATGGATAACCTTAGGAGTTGGACGGGAATCGACGCTGCCACGCTAGGCAGAAAAGCTGCGAATAGAGAAGAGTTCCGGACTGTGGTAGCCGACATCCGTAGAGGATATGGCACCTAAAGAAGAAGAAGGATAAGAGGAAGAAAATTTATTTTTGTTCAAATTTCTAATCATCATTCGCTTGCCTTTATCCCCATTCACTTGGGGTCGGCGCAGCATGTATTTTTCTTCCATACCTATCTCTCGCCCGTCATTCATTCACTTTCATATCATCTCTCACGCAGTACATCCACCATTCCCTCGGTTTTCCTCTCCCGTTAATTCCCTCCACGTAATATCTTTCTCGTCACATGACTCATCCTTCCGCGTCACATGTCTATACCACGCTAGGCGATTCGCTCTTACTTTTTCTACTACTTCAAATTTCTAATAAAAAAGTAATTGGGGGGTCTGAGCTATTTTTAAAGCAGTCGATGAACGAGATGACAATCAAGTAGCAATGGACATAGGTTCTTTCCGGTTCTATTTATCATCCAGTTAAGAATATGGGAATATAAAAATACACACTATTTTGGTGCGTGCCAAATCGACGTCTGGAAGTATTTAGCTGCTTACGTATTGTCTTTTTAGTAATGTACTTTAAAAGGCACGGGTTGTCAGTCGGGAGTCAATGATCGAAAGTCGAGATACATTCCGAGAAACGGTTACCATCTTATGGTAATGTCCTACTAATCTTACAGAAGTTGCTAAAATGTATGCTAATGTTATTTTAATGTGTGAAAAAAGTTGCCAAGTTAAATGTCAAAATGTCTACGTGGTACAGTCAGCATCAAAGTAGCGTAGGTACAGATGTAGTGCATTGTTTTCCATAGTTTGTTCACGGAAACGTACGAACGTGACTTGCTATTTCAGTCAGTCTCGGTACTAAAAGTAATAGCATGACAAATACGGACGTTTCCGAGAAAATACTATGAAAAACAAAAAACAACTATGCACTGCCAGGCGTGGCTCACTCCGCGATTTCGTCGCTTTGCTACAGGTAGCTAAAACTCCATCCGTTCGACCCCAATTTTGGGGTTTGCCATAAGCCGCGCGTGGCGCTGTCGCCACCTAGCGGCCATATTTGTGCTGATCGTGACAGACGCGTTTTGTTAGAGAGTGAGTCTTCTGTACCTAGTACTATTATTTATTCTGTGGCACTGCGTAAGCACAGTATGAAACCAAAAGTAGATATCTGCCACCCTGGTATACTCTTCCAAACGGAGACATATATTATTCCAAGTTCGTGTTCAAAACTAACTGCCACAGACTATTTGTTATACATACATATCTCCTTTTATTAAGTTATTGGATAATGTAAAGTATCTATCTACACTTTTGACGCGTAATTTGCGTTTATTTTGATGCTGAATGTCTACAAAAGTTGCCAAATTTAGCTCCGCAAGTTACGGTGTTAGCTACACTACACTGTTGTAGTGTAGGTGCACTTGGCCGCCGAAACGCGCGTTTAGGGTTATCTGTCGGGCCGCGAATTTAGGTCAAATCAATGATCGCACACAGCGTAACGTATTCCTTGCTCCATTCTACTTTAATGCAGCATGTTTGAAAGATGCTAAAATGTGTGCTAATGGCGCTCTAATGTATGGAGGAATAGTTGCTAAATGGCAAAACTGGGTAGATAAAGTTGCTACGTGGCATGTTTTTGTTGGGAAGGGTATGCAAGTATTCATAAGGAATAACTTGCCATTTAGGACAGGTTTTGGTGCTAATATAGGGCTAGAAAAAATGCCAAATGTGTGTGTGGCGCCGCGAATGTGGGTCGAATCAATGATCGCACAGTGTGGCGCTGTGACGTCTTCCGCGCTCCATTGTAGGCATATTAATGCAGCATGATTAAAAATTGGTAAAATGTGTGCTAAAGGCGCTCTAATGTATTGGGAAAACATTGCTAAATGGCAAGATTAGGTGGATAAAAGTTGTTATATGGCATGTTTATTAAGGAAAAAGGCTACAAAAGGAGTAAAAATTGCCAAGTGGCAAGTTTCGGCACATAAGTGGCACATGTTGGTGCGAAAGGGCTACAAAAATTGCCAAATGTGCCTGTCGCGCCGCGAATGTAGGTCGAATCAATGATCGCACAGCGTGCCGTCTTCCGCGCTCCATTCTACTCGATGCAGAATGCGGATGTTTCCGATTTCGTGCAACATTGTTACAATTGTTTATGTTTGGGACGATACTTGCAGCTATATTCACCTGTATCTCCCATGGGTCGTACATTAGTAAGAGAATAGAGTGTATAGAGAGCTACTGTCAAAGTAAATTTTGTAGTCACAGTAAATTTACTGTCATCTATCTACTGCACATCACATCATTAAAACAACAAACATCATAAAAAGGTATAAATAAGGATGGATAAATGTTTTTTGTTTGTTTTTTTTAGAACGTCATATGACTTTGACCCATGTCTTAAAATTGTTAAATATCAAACGGGTATCACCACTCGCCAACGCCATCTACCCGAGCATAGGCCAAAGGTGTGGCGCCATCTATTCGAGAATAACTTTTTCTTGATATCCGAGGCACGTTTTTTCCTTAAACTTTATTCACCTTATAGGAGTTATATATATCTTTGGTACAGTCAGCCAAGAAAGTGGGAGTGAAGAGTCGAAAAGTGGTAAACCACTTTTTTGGCTGACCGTACCACTACACAAAGTACTTACATTAGCAAAACTTAATTTAAGTGACATGGTGGATCTTATGTCTCCACAATAAGATTTACTTAACAGATGCAGGTAGGACCTTGACATTTAAAACATACATTTAATTATTCAAGTATTGCAGAATTCCTTTAACCCTTTAACGGCTATAGTGTCAGAAATTATACACGATTGGACCCTATAACCTATAACTTAAACTTAAATTCTATTCCCTTTGCTTTATTGAAAGGGATTTTTTTATTTATCTTCAAACTGAAAACTGTAAAAATGAAGTAGGTAGTCTATGGTGATATTAGGACTGTTCAATAAGACATAGACAATAGTTCCAAATCAAATGCAAGGCAACAAAAGCTGGGTTTTATAGGAGGATAAGGGTCTCCCCAAATATATCGACGCGCATTCGGCAAAAGCCGATAGGAAAAAGCTTTATGTCCGCGCAATAAGAGCGAAAAAGTCGTCGTTCGGCTCGGCTCGCATCGGCCGGCGCCGGCCGACGCGTCGTCGGCTTCTTCGCTCTTATTGCGTGGCCATAAAGCTTTTTCCTATCGGCTTTTGCCGAATGCGCGTCGATATATTTGGGGAGACCCTTAAAGGACTACAAAACATTTGGGTGAAACAACTTTTTCTTGTCACTAGTTGCCATGGTTACGGTCTCCTGTGTCACCCTTAAAGCCACTTACACCATCCCTCTAATCCGGGGTTAAGCGGTTAACCCTGTAACCTAGTGTTAAATTGTACTGGTAACCATGGTAACTCCAGATTTAACCGGTTAACCCGGGTTTGTGGGATGGTGCAAGTGGCGCTTAAAATACTAGTTTTTTCGTATTTAAACGAACCAAACTTGATTTTTTTGGTAGTTATAAGGCCTTTCGATAATGGGACATCTACCAAGCACGTTTGTAGAACATGGTACAGCAGTTCTTCTAACAAACTATGCTACTATTGTCTCCTGGCTGATGGGACAGAGTAACAACAAGAAATAGTTGATGGACCCATTTAAACTTTTCTTATAGATAGAGTCTGTTCGGAAAGAGAGGAGTCGTAGAATGATTCATCATCATCATCATCTCATCAAGACCTCCACTGCTGAACATAGGCCTCCCCCTTGGATCTCCATACGTGCCGGTTGGAAGCGACCCGCATCCAGCGTCTTCCGGCGACCTTAACAAGGTCGTCTGTCCATCTTGTGGGTGGACGTCCTACGCTTCGCTTGCTAGTTCGTGGTCTCCACTCGAGCACTTTTCGACCCCATCGGCCATCTTCTCTGCGTGCAATGTGGCCTGCCCATTGCCACTTCAGCTTGCTAATCCGGTGGGCTATGTCGGTGACTTTAGTTCGTCTACGGATCTCCTCATTTCTGATTCGATCACGTAGAATGATTGGGCCCCATACTTTCCACGTTTCTTCTCTCTTTCCGCACAGTCTCTACAACGTATTGAAATTTGAAACAACACTATTTCTAAATATATAGCAATCCAAAAAGGAAACAATTACTAAGTACCAGCTAAAATGATCCCATTAAAAATGATACGACTTCCGCCCGCGTACCTCTTTATATCATTTTAAATGTTTAATATTATCTACATCCATACTTGTACATGGTGAAATGAGTCTTAAGTACAAATGTATAGAGTATATATTTAGATGAAATGTAATGGGAAGTGAGTTGACTATCGACAGATAGCATAGCTTAAATATGTTAAGCTACAGCGTTTACAAATGTTGACAAGATTATGGTGACGTTTCCCTGCAGACCAAAGGTTGAAATGTATTAGTTCCCTAGTAAGTAGAAATACTTTTATTTTATAAAAAAAATCTAAACGGTCGCTTGTTCAAATATTGTGAACACTTTGGGGCCCGATTCGGATTTTGAAATAGAGATCTATTAGATATCTTTTAGACATCACCAAGATACGTTAACGATAATGTTTAAGATCTAACCTGTCAAATTTGACATTTGCGCGATTCTGGAGACACTCTTGAACGATTTCCTCAGGATATGACTTAGAGATCCAATTCACATCTAATATATATCTTACGCTATCTAACGTAAAGGTGACATTGGTTGCCCGAATTGCGCTGCAAAAGAGAACTAGTTGATATCTAAACTAATAACGTATCTAGAATGGATCTAGTACGTGTCGTCTCTTGTGAATATCTTGAAGTTCGAATACGGCAGTTGGCCGCTCCGATCTGATGGCGACGGTACGCAGCGATAGCTAGTGAAAGTGCCATATGGAGCAAGGACGTCGCCGCAGAGAATGTAAATAACTTGAGATAATTCCTTCATATCTATACTCTGCGATAGCAAAGAGGGTCAGTATGGTGGATCTGTTACCTAGCTGCAACTCATTACAGCTTATTAATTATTAATAACGATGACACAACACAATTAACGGTTATGATAAAATGACTTAAACTTTCACGATTTTTACACATTATAAATTGTACAACGGGAAGTAATCGCGTATAAGTTTTAAGATTTACCTCCGACGTTTCGAGGACGGCGTTGTCCTCGTGGTCTCGGAGAAGACTGGCTAAAGTTGACATCAACATCTTCTACAACAACAATTGTACAATTTAATAATGATAAAATTGGAATTTTTCTCAATAATTTCATTTTCGATATAAGCTATTATCGCTGATTGTGCTTTTCTTTGGAAAGACAATTAACATCGTGACAATTCTAACAAACTCAAACAATATTAGGTTGCTTTGTTTTATCAGAGTTCCTGTGCCGATCTCCTCAGTCCATCATCAGATCAGCACATATAGAGCCATAATATAACATTATCTATCACGCAACTTACATTGTGATGTTTTTGCTTATTTGCTTAATCGAATAATGGCAAGCGGGTCTTTTTAATTTAGCTTGCATACATACAAGTTTGAATTTGGAATTTATTGCGTCAGAATACGATAAACAAATGAACAAAATTTGTAATAGGTACCCTACATTGCCTAAAATACATACATTTATCGAGTGCCTTGGCTGTATTATTCTGTGGTAACAGGAAATCTGCAGTGGGCGGTCTGTGCGATACGCTGTGGTAGTGAAAGTGCCACATCGCCGGACAAGGACGTATTATATAACTGGTGTTTCCCGCGGATGCACTTCTATTGCATTCCATGTAGTGCAACGGACTTGGGAGTTGCATAAACGTCTGGGGGACCGTCTTGAGATTAAGTTTTTTGGGTTCCGTACTCAAAGGGACCCTATTACTAAGTCTCCGCTGTCCGTCTGTCTGTCACCAGGCTGTATCTGTATGTACTTACCGCGATAGCTAATCAGTTGAAATTTTCACAGATGATTTATTTCTGTTGCTGCTATAACAACAAATACTAAAATCAGAATATAAAAAATATTTAAGTGGTGCTCCCATACAACAAACGTGATTTTTTTGCGTGATGGTACGGAACCCTTCGTGCGCGAGTCCGACTCGCACTTGGCCGGTTTTTTAAAGAATACTGTTTGTAATTATAAGATTATAACTACTCAGAAATGTTTAACAAATATAATTCGGACAATTCGTATGCCTTGCCTTATTGCAAAGATATAAGAATCACCATTGGCCAATAGGGAGTATTACTGCAATGTTCTGCCGCCAGAGTGCAGCACTATATTGTTTAGTAAACCATAGAGTAACTTATACATACTAGACCTTAAACAGTTTTTTGACAAGTTTTCACTATCACATTGATGCATCAAGGCGGTTTGTTTACAGGTGGCCTACCGCGAAACGCAAAAATCCTCTCTATCTATCGAATAGGCAAGAGTGATAAACAGGCATAAACCTAACTTTCGATTGTCGTGTTTCACGGTAGGCCATGTGATTTACCTAGTGACGCCCTCTACGCAGAGTTTTGCGTAATATTCCCTATTAATAATGTTACTGATAGCAGGCGTGTCTCACTCCGCGATTTCGTCGCTTTGCTACAGGTAGCTAAAAGTACATCCGTTCGGCCCCAATTTTGGGATTTGCCATAAGCCGCGCGTGGTGCTGTCGCCACCTAGCGGTCATATCTGTGCAGCTACTTTAAAATCAAACAAAATGTAATATTGTCATGCCCGATAATAAATACCATTAGAATGCACATATATTTTCATTAATTCGCTTCCGTCTGAAGTACCTACGAATGTTACCTAATAGTGTAACCAGTTATTTGACCTTTACTGAAAGTGTTCATAGACGGAGGGAAATAGGTTCGCAATTTATAGAGCAACGGAATCCCTCTAGTTTGCGTGCCATGCTATCATTATTAATTAATTCGGGAGCCTGGCAGCTGTTCAGCGGTGGGTGTGACAGACACATTTTCGAGTAGTTATCACATGTATTGGTTAACCAACCAAATACAAAATCGCCTGGATCAGTCACTGAACGACCTGACTTTAACCTGCATTATTTGATCATGTAATGTTTCCATCTGGTTTGAGGAGCCATTTGAGGGTAGATTTTGTTTACTTTTATTTCTCTTCTTCTCTGTCGTATCGCTCTTTAAGAGCGGTCGTGGTCACGTTGAGGCGTCCGCGTCGGTAGTAGAGGCGGACACAGCTCTTCGCACGATCTCCCGCCATCTCTCCCTGTTGGCAGACTGTCTGGCACAGTCAGATACGCGGTTTCCAACTGCGGATTTTATTTGATCAGTCTAGCGCATAGGTGATCTGCCGCGCGATCTGGTACTTTTATTTAAATACCTAAAAATACAGAGTATAGACTACGAACTAGAGATGCAACGGATAGTTGTTTGGCCGGATACCGGATATTCAACCTAACCATCGGCCGAATATCCGGTATCCGGCCGTCGAATATTCGGCCAGCGGAACTATACCTACATTTCGGTTTTCCAGGAGCGCATTCTGCAGGTTTGACCTGTTTCCTAGTGAACGTTCGCGCGGACACATTTCTAGGTTCGAAATGAGTGCGCGTGCAAGTCAGTGGAATGTCTAAATTATTTTAAAATAATAAACAAGTACGATTATGATCAAGACTGTTTCTTAAATCCAATTACTTTACTCCGAAATCAAGCAAAGTTACTATCCGGTATCCGGCCGGATAGTAGGCCACTATCCGGTATCCGGCCGGATAGTAGGACAATGTCCGGTATCCGGCCGGATAGTAGGCCACTATACGGTATCCGGCCGGATATTGAAATCATGGCCGGTTGGTTAGGCCGGATACCGGATAGTAACCGAATATTCGGTGCATCTCTACTACGAACAGTATGAAGTCCCGAAGCGGCTGTAAACATTTCGGCGTCCCACAATAATGATCGGAAACAATAACAGAGGCAAAACAATGCGCGTGCGTCTCACCGCGCTTGTTTACTTTTACCGCTAATAACAAATTATGGCGTGATCAATCGAAGATTGCTCTAAACTCGTTCAAAGTAATACTTTATTTTTATTATTATTCAGAGCCCACAGTGTCCCACTGCTGGGCCTCCCCCCTCTGCTTCCACTCGTCTCTGTTTAGTGCTATATCTGGCTAGCCTCTCAAGAACGAGTCTAAGTTATCCCGCCATCGCTGACAAGGCCTTCCAGCCTCTTTAAAGTCTTGGTTAACCTATATATATTTTATTTCAGGTTGTATTAGAAGTGGCTCACCGCGTCGATCAAGAGGGCGTGGTAGCGGTCGACTCAGTGGTCGAGAAGCTGATCTTCAAGCCCCAGGATGTGGTGTCCATCCGGGCCAAGGACTCGGACCTGGAGTACGCCACCACAGACGTGTTCCAGACTGATGGGGCCATCTCTAGCAAGTTTAATGGTGAGTCTTGAGCTGATCAACCCTGAGGATGTGTCCATCCGTGTCAAAGCCTCAAGGAATATGTGATCACAGTGTTTGAGGCCGATGGGGCCATCTCTAGCAAGTTTAATGGTGAGGCTTAAGATCCGGCTGATCAAGCCTCAGGATGTGTCCATTTGGGCCAAGGACTCAAGGAGTATGCGACAACAGTGCTTTATACTGTTGGGGCTATTTCTAGCAACTTTAATAGTGAGTCTTGTTAAGCTGATCCTTAGGATGTGGGGTAGCGGTCGACTCGGTAGTCAGTAGATGTGGTGTCCATCCGGGCCAAGGACTCGGACCTGAAGTACGCCACCACAACATCTGATTAGTAACAATAGTAACCAAACCAGCCGTAGATAACAAGTCCCTCCTATGGTAACTTCGGTGGAGGATGGTGCAAAATTTTTCAAAACTGGTTGTAACTAGGTATTACTGACTGAGCTATTTTCAGACCAACAAGGGCAATTGCAATATTGCCTTACGGTAAACAGGCCATACACAGCAATTAGTATTACTTACCTAAAAAAAAATTATGGACTTTTTTTGTTATATATCTATTACACTGAGAGAAAAGTACAACAAAAACACACTTAGAATTACAAAAATAAACTTAATCCGGGGACAAGGAGAGTTAACTAATAGGAACAAATTGACTTTTGCAATTTCTATTAGTTCTTGCAATTTCTATTATCTGTTTGTTGAAATTATATTTGGGATTAATGAGCTGTTTGTAGAAATAAATAAACTTTACAGAAATAGTGAGACGTCCATAATTATTACTAAAACTTCATTTTTTCCCCCAGTACAGAACTGTTTTTTAATTCCTGGTGATGATTTTTCTCTCAGTGTAAACTCCTACCTAACAACCATCCCCTCAGACGGCTTTAACCCGATACTCAGTAATTCTCTCAGGCAACGGGCGCGCCGAGGAGCGGCAGCTGGAGCCCTGGGACTGCGACGGCGACGCCGGGGACTCGCCCTCCGTCAACGGCACGGCGAGGCTGGGCGAGCTCGAGCTGGACCACCGGGCCAACGGCTGGGACGCCAATGACATGTTCAGGTCAGTGCCAGCAGTGGGAGACACTCCTGACTGGAGCCCTGGGGCTGCGGCGGCGACGCCGGGGACTCGCCCTCCGTCACCGGCACGGCGAGGCTGGGCGAGCTCGAGCTGGACCACCGGGCCAACGGCTGGGACGCCAATGACATGTTCAGGTCAGTGCCAGCAGTGGGGAGACACTCCTGACTGGAGCCCTGGGGCTGCGGCGGCGACGCCGGGGACTCGCCCTCCGTCAACGGCACGGCGAGGCTGGGCGAGCTCGAGCTGGACCACCGGGCCAACGGCTGGGACGCCAATGACATGTTCAGGTCAGTGCCACCAGTGGGAGACACTCCTGACTGGAGCCCTGGGACTACGACGGCGACGCCGGGGACTCGCCCTCCGTCAACGGCACGGCGAGGCTGGGCGAGCTCGAGCTGGACCACCGGGCCAACGGCTGGGACGCCAATGACATGTTCAGGTCAGTGCCAGCAGTGGGGAGACACTCCTGACTGGAGCCCTGGGGCTGCGGCGGCGACACCGGGGACTCGCCCTCCGTCAACGGCACGGCGAGGCTGGGCGAGCTCGAGCTGGACCACCGGGCCAACGGCTGGGACGCCAATGACATGTTCAGGTCAGTGCCACCAGTGGGAGACACTCCTGACTGGAGCCCTGGGGCTGCGGCGGCGACGCCGGGGACTCGCCCTCCGTCAACGGCACGGCGAGGCTGGGCGAGCTCGAGCTGGACCACCGGGCCAACGGCTGGGACGCCAATGACATGTTCAGGTCAGTGCCACCAGTGGGAGACACTCCTGACTGGAGCCCTGGGGCTGCGGCGGCGACGCCGGGGACTCGCCCTCCGTCAACGGCACGGCGAGGCTGGGCGAGCTCGAGCTGGACCACCGGGCCAACGGCTGGGACGCCAATGACATGTTCAGGTCAGTGCCAGCAGTGGGGAGACACTCCTGACTGGAGCCCTGGGGCTGCGGCGGCGACGCCGGGGACTCGCCCTCCGTCAACGGCACGGCGAGGCTGGGCGAGCTCGAGCTGGACCACCGGGCCAACAGCTGGGACGCCAATGACATGTTCAGGTCAGTGCCACCAGTGGGAGACACTCCTGACTGGAGCCCTGGGGCTGCGGCGGCGACGCCGGGGACTCGCCCTCCGTCAACGGCACGGCGAGGCTGGGCGAGCTCGAGCTGGACCACCGGGCCAACAGCTGGGACGCCAATGACATGTTCAGGTCAGTGCCAGCAGTGGGAGACACTCCTGACTGGAGCCCTGGGGCTGCGGCGGCGACGCCGGGGACTCGCCCTCCGTCAACGGCACGGCGAGGCTGGGCGAGCTGGAGCTGGACCACCGGGCCAACGGCTGGGACGCCAATGACATGTTCAGGTCAGTGCCAGCAGTGGGAGACACTCCTGACTGGAGCCCTGGGGCTGCGGCGGCGACGCCGGGGACTCGCCCTCCGTCAACGGCACGGCGAGGCTGGGCGAGCTCGAGCTGGACCACCGGGCCAATGGCTGGGACGCCAATGACATGTTCAGGTCAGTGCCACCAGTGGGAGACACTCCTGACTGGAGCCCTGGGGCTGCGGCGGCGACGCCGGGGACTCGCCCTCCGTCAACGGCACGGCGAGGCTGGGCGAGCTCGAGCTGGACCACCGGGCCAACGGCTGGGACGCCAATGACATGTTCAGGTCAGTGCCACCAGCGGGGAGACACTCCTGACTTACGGCAAACTCGGCTCCGTTCGGCTTCGGCGCAATTATTAGGGTTGGCACCACTTGACTTCCTTGTGCGTGCACGTTCACAGATAAGAATGAATTTTGACAGCCCTAAATTGTGAAGTCAAGTTTCAGGGCCCCATGGACTGTTTCTCGGCACAACTAGCAACAAAGTTGTAGTTGGTGTCGACTCCCTGTATTTTCGCCTTTTATTTCGTTAATTATGCCTAATCTTCCTTTATGTTTTCTGTTTAGAAAAAACGAGGAGGTGTACGGGGTACATAGTACCTACGACCACTCGCTCGCCGGCTACACACTGCCGCTACAGAGAAAAGACACACAAGACTATAGGTAAGTTATATAGGGGTGCGTATCGATGGCTATAAACATTTTTATTATAATATCAGTTGCAATAATGCTTATTTAGTATAATTATTAAATGATATAACAACACTTAATATATTTTCATATGATATAAATTATCATTTTATATAAAGATTAATTGATCTAATAACATTTAGCATAACATTTTTCAAGTATAATGCATATTTTCTATACTGAATTTATGATATAAAGTTATTTAATCTAAAGTAGAATGGTTGATATAATGTATGAGATATATAATTCCGCATTTTCTATTACACACTACAAAAAACGACTATTTCTACATATAACGAACTGCTATTTATAACTAGGTAGGTAAGGTTAAGAACCGCGACCCCTACACAAAACCAACCGCTACCAGAATAGTAGGTTAGGTTAAGTTAAGAACTGCGACCCCTACACTAAACGAACCGCTACCAGATAAGTAGGTTAGGTTAGAATTGCGTCGATTACACAAAACAAACCACTACCTAATCTGCGTTAAACATTTACATATGTCGTCATAGAAATACCTTTAGTATAGTACATATTATACCGAATAATGCTTATACATTAATTGAGCATTATATCACATTATCGTTATATTAAATGAGTGTTATATCAAAAGATAATTATACAAAATGATATGAAACATTTTAATAATATACCAAATGTATATTATACAAAATGAGTTATTATATTTTCTGAAATTATATTAAATGTTGTTATATCTACAGAAAATATATAAATTATTTTTATATCGATCATTACACACCCGTTATATAGAGAGGTATTCAAGTGCGATGTCTATTCAACTATGCTGTACCGTTAACAAATCAATTTTCGACTTGTAATGTAAGAAGTCAAAAAAACGCCGCTCGGGCGGAAAATGCAATCGAATTAAGTTTTTTCGACAAAGTCTAACGAGACGATTGTTAACTTATTCATCAAAATATCCTCATAAGTTTTGACATTACTATTAACTGGATGCTGTTTAGCAAAAATGTGTCAATCCACATTAATTTTTGCAATAAAATGTCAACTTTAAGCGTAAATTTTTTGAGTTGACATCTTATTGCAACATGAATGTGGATTGACACATTCTTGCTCATCAGCATCCACTGTTAAAATCATAATGTATTTATAATCCTTTTTTTCCTTGCCGCTATAATTAACCCTTTTCGCACCAATCTACAAGGTTTTCCCGAAAAATCCAAATATATTCCAATTAATCCAGCTTTGATGATTCATTTGAAGACAAGTCAAATATCCCGAAAGTGCAATCTAATTTGGATCTTAAATCGGAATGCTGAATTTGAGATTCTAGTGGCGCGTATGTGGTCGATAAATCGTACTATGTCCGGAAAAGGGTTAATACCATAGACCTAGTATTACATAGATGAGCTATACGCGTGCCTCCGTGAGGGACAAAACATACGCAAAGCGACAATATTAAAAACACGTTTTAACATTCCTGACAACATACCAAAAACAATCTACGTAATCCGGTCGGGTTATTTGTTGCCCACCATAAAGGGGCATTCCACGAGACTGTCGCTTACATAACGCAATTCTTCTAATACTTCTGGAAATGCTGAGTAAGCGATATTGGGTCAGGTAATATTTCATTACTTGGCTAACAAATTGGCAGTATATTCTCGAGATTTACGTATTTTATTGAGGTAGCTGCCATACAAGGCAAAAGCGTTATGTAAGCGACAGTCTCGTGGAATGCCCCAAGCCAGACAACATTTTTGGTGGGGAACAAACAAAAACTGAGACTGACAAGGACAAGCAATAATACCGCTTTCTCTGCTACTCCTACTAAAATTTCCATAAGTTGATCTCGTTCGGTCGTTTGGCCCCTACGGGGGAGGGTCATCTCTATAGTATTGTACCTCTATGGTTCATACAATAGGCACGCTCCTTAGATCCGTCCCGCCCTCAGTGCGCGACGCTTGAGTCATAAGTGTGCTATATCACAGTACCTCCAATCTGGGACTCACATGTGTGCTGTCTATACATTCACACTGGTCTCGGGATGGGGAACATTTGTTTACATTTTGAACATTAACCGAAATTAATAATCATATTCCAATGTAATTGGTTAACTAATTAAGATTTTAACTTAAAAAAAAGGTATTTTTTTTATAATTTTTCGTCAGTAGACCTTAAATTGACGCTTCGTCGTCATTTTATCATTATAGCTTAACCAATCTCATCTTACAGAGACGCAGAAGCCAAAGCGGAAGAGATAGCCGCTGAAATAGAAAGCGCAGCTTCATACAAAGCTCGTATAGAATTAGAAAACGGAGACGAAGAGGAGAGATACGCGGCCGTGGTACGGCCAGCGGCCGCGGACGGCGGGAAATACGTCATACCTAACAAGAGGAAGGGAGTTCAGCAGGTATGTGGCACTATAGTTAACAGAGGCGGAGTATATGGCATAGTGAACAGTTAGAAAACGGGCACGAAAAGAAGAGATTGTCGCGTTATGTGCTCTGCCAATAAATTGGTAGAGCACGCAACTGAGCAGCGGGAAGGATGGAAGGTGGAGATGGTGTGTAGTTATAAAAAGTAAGAACTCAGGGGGTAGGTTATGTTTATTTTCCAGGTATAAGGGACAGTCAATATGGCACTTCCGAGGTATGTAAAGGTTCGGTAACCCGAGATAGTAGTGATAGCGTAGTAAGCGTAGCAGGTAGCACGTTCAGATGCGCGTCCTCTGGAAGGGGGTGCTCCGGGGTGTGGCGCCTGGAGGAACGCGTTCACGCGCTCAGGCGTGCGGCGTAAGGTGGGCGCGCTCAGGCGCGCGGCGTCAAGGTGGGCGCGCTCAGGCGCGCGGCGTCAAGGTGGGCGCGCTCAGGCGCGCGGCGTCAAGGTGGGCGCGCTCAGGCGCGCGGCGTCAAGGTGGGCGCGCTCAGGCGCGCGGCGTCAAGGTGGGAAAACTAAGTTTTTATAATCATATCGCCATTGCAGAGTTATATGAAGTGTGGACTGAATGTATAACTTTTGTTACCATGTTTCAGGCGGGCAAGCTAACGGGCAAGCCCCCGGCGGCCACCAACAACGGCGGCGCGGCGCCCGTGAAGCCCGGCGCCGGCGCGGGCGCGGGGCACGCGGCGCCGGCGCCCGGCGCGCCGCCCCGCGAGCGCCCGCCCCGCCACCACCTCACGCCCGAGGAGCGCCGCCCCGCCGACGACCCGGTAACTATACTACACCTGCCCCTACTGTACGTGAAGCCCGGCGCGCCGCCCCGCGAGCGCCCGCCCCGCCACCACCTCACGCCCGAGGAGCGCCGCCCCGCCGACGACCCGGTAACTATACTACACCTGCCCCTACTGTACGTGAAGCCCGGCGCGCCGCCCCGCGAGCGCCCGCCCCGCCACCACCTCACGCCCGAGGAGCGCCGCCCCGCCGACGACCCGGTAACTATACTACACCTGCCCCTACTGTACGTGAAGCCCGGCGCGCCGCCCCGCGAGCGCCCGCCCCGCCACCACCTCACGCCCGAGGAGCGCCGCCCCGCCGACGACCCGGTAACTATACTACACCTGCCCCTACTGTACGTGAAGCCCGGCGCGCCGCCCCGCGAGCGCCCGCCCCGCCACCACCTCACGCCCGAGGAGCGCCGCCCCGCCGACGACCCGGTAACTATACTACACCTGCCCCTACTGTACGTGAAGCCCGGCGCGCCGCCCCGCGAGCGCCCGCCCCGCCACCACCTCACGCCCGAGGAGCGCCGCCCCGCCGACGACCCGGTAACTATACTACACCTGCCCCTACTGTACGTGAAGCCCGGCGCGCCGCCCCGCGAGCGCCCGCCCCGCCACCACCTCACGCCCGAGGAGCGCCGCCCCGCCGACGACCCGGTAACTATACTACACCTGCCCCTACTGTACGTGAAGCCCGGCGCGCCGCCCCGCGAGCGCCCGCCCCGCCACCACCTCACGCCCGAGGAGCGCCGCCCCGCCGACGACCCGGTAACTATACTACACCTGCCCCTACTGTACGTGAAGCCCGGCGCGCCGCCCCGCGAGCGCCCGCCCCGCCACCACCTCACGCCCGAGGAGCGCCGCCCCGCCGACGACCCGGTAACTATACTACACCTGCCCCTACTGTACGTGAAGCCCGGCGCGCCGCCCCGCGAGCGCCCGCCCCGCCACCACCTCACGCCCGAGGAGCGCCGCCCCGCCGACGACCCGGTAACTATACTACACCTGCCCCTACTGTACGTGAAGCCCGGCGCGCCGCCCCGCGAGCGCCCGCCCCGCCACCACCTCACGCCCGAGGAGCGCCGCCCCGCCGACGACCCGGTAACTATACTACACCTGCCCCTACTGTACGTGAAGCCCGGCGCGCCGCCCCGCGAGCGCCCGCCCCGCCACCACCTCACGCCCGAGGAGCGCCGCCCCGCCGACGACCCGGTAACTATACTACACCTGCCCCTACTGTACGTGAAGCCCGGCGCGCCGCCCCGCGAGCGCCCGCCCCGCCACCACCTCACGCCCGAGGAGCGCCGCCCCGCCGACGACCCGGTAACTATACTACACCTGCCCCTACTGTACGTGAAGCCCGGCGCGCCGCCCCGCGAGCGCCCGCCCCGCCACCACCTCACGCCCGAGGAGCGCCGCCCCGCCGACGACCCGGTAACTATACTACACCTGCCCCTACTGTACGTGAAGCCCGGCGCGCCGCCCCGCGAGCGCCCGCCCCGCCACCACCTCACGCCCGAGGAGCGCCGCCCCGCCGACGACCCGGTAACTATACTACACCTGCCCCTACTGTACGTGAAGCCCGGCGCGCCGCCCCGCGAGCGCCCGCCCCGCCACCACCTCACGCCCGAGGAGCGCCGCCCCGCCGACGACCCGGTAACTATACTACACCTGCCCCTACTGTACGTGAAGCCCGGCGCGCCGCCCCGCGAGCGCCCGCCCCGCCACCACCTCACGCCCGAGGAGCGCCGCCCCGCCGACGACCCGGTAACTATACTACACCTGCCCCTACTGTACGTGAAGCCCGGCGCGCCGCCCCGCGAGCGCCCGCCCCGCCACCACCTCACGCCCGAGGAGCGCCGCCCCGCCGACGACCCGGTAACTATACTACACCTGCCCCTACTGTACGTGAAGCCCGGCGCGCCGCCCCGCGAGCGCCCGCCCCGCCACCACCTCACGCCCGAGGAGCGCCGCCCCGCCGACGACCCGGTAACTATACTACACCTGCCCCTACTGTACGTGAAGCCCGGCGCGCCGCCCCGCGAGCGCCCGCCCCGCCACCACCTCACGCCCGAGGAGCGCCGCCCCGCCGACGACCCGGTAACTATACTACACCTGCCCCTACTGTACGTGAAGCCCGGCGCGCCGCCCCGCGAGCGCCCGCCCCGCCACCACCTCACGCCCGAGGAGCGCCGCCCCGCCGACGACCCGGTAACTATACTACACCTGCCCCTACTGTACGTGAAGCCCGGCGCGCCGCCCCGCGAGCGCCCGCCCCGCCACCACCTCACGCCCGAGGAGCGCCGCCCCGCCGACGACCCGGTAACTATACTACACCTGCCCCTACTGTACGTGAAGCCCGGCGCGCCGCCCCGCGAGCGCCCGCCCCGCCACCACCTCACGCCCGAGGAGCGCCGCCCCGCCGACGACCCGGTAACTATACTACACCTGCCCCTACTGTACGTGAAGCCCGGCGCGCCGCCCCGCGAGCGCCCGCCCCGCCACCACCTCACGCCCGAGGAGCGCCGCCCCGCCGACGACCCGGTAACTATACTACACCTGCCCCTACTGTACGTGAAGCCCGGCGCGCCGCCCCGCGAGCGCCCGCCCCGCCACCACCTCACGCCCGAGGAGCGCCGCCCCGCCGACGACCCGGTAACTATACTACACCTGCCCCTACTGTACGTGAAGCCCGGCGCGCCGCCCCGCGAGCGCCCGCCCCGCCACCACCTCACGCCCGAGGAGCGCCGCCCCGCCGACGACCCGGTAACTATACTACACCTGCCCCTACTGTACGTGAAGCCCGGCGCGCCGCCCCGCGAGCGCCCGCCCCGCCACCACCTCACGCCCGAGGAGCGCCGCCCCGCCGACGACCCGGTAACTATACTACACCTGCCCCTACTGTACGTGAAGCCCGGCGCGCCGCCCCGCGAGCGCCCGCCCCGCCACCACCTCACGCCCGAGGAGCGCCGCCCCGCCGACGACCCGGTAACTATACTACACCTGCCCCTACTGTACGTGAAGCCCGGCGCGCCGCCCCGCGAGCGCCCGCCCCGCCACCACCTCACGCCCGAGGAGCGCCGCCCCGCCGACGACCCGGTAACTATACTACACCTGCCCCTACTGTACGTGAAGCCCGGCGCGCCGCCCCGCGAGCGCCCGCCCCGCCACCACCTCACGCCCGAGGAGCGCCGCCCCGCCGACGACCCGGTAACTATACTACACCTGCCCCTACTGTACGTGAAGCCCGGCGCGCCGCCCCGCGAGCGCCCGCCCCGCCACCACCTCACGCCCGAGGAGCGCCGCCCCGCCGACGACCCGGTAACTATACTACACCTGCCCCTACTGTACGTGAAGCCCGGCGCGCCGCCCCGCGAGCGCCCGCCCCGCCACCACCTCACGCCCGAGGAGCGCCGCCCCGCCGACGACCCGGTAACTATACTACACCTGCCCCTACTGTACGTGAAGCCCGGCGCGCCGCCCCGCGAGCGCCCGCCCCGCCACCACCTCACGCCCGAGGAGCGCCGCCCCGCCGACGACCCGGTAACTATACTACACCTGCCCCTACTGTACGTGAAGCCCGGCGCGCCGCCCCGCGAGCGCCCGCCCCGCCACCACCTCACGCCCGAGGAGCGCCGCCCCGCCGACGACCCGGTAACTATACTACACCTGCCCCTACTGTACGTGAAGCCCGGCGCGCCGCCCCGCGAGCGCCCGCCCCGCCACCACCTCACGCCCGAGGAGCGCCGCCCCGCCGACGACCCGGTAACTATACTACACCTGCCCCTACTGTACGTGAAGCCCGGCGCGCCGCCCCGCGAGCGCCCGCCCCGCCACCACCTCACGCCCGAGGAGCGCCGCCCCGCCGACGACCCGGTAACTATACTACACCTGCCCCTACTGTACGTGAAGCCCGGCGCGCCGCCCCGCGAGCGCCCGCCCCGCCACCACCTCACGCCCGAGGAGCGCCGCCCCGCCGACGACCCGGTAACTATACTACACCTGCCCCTACTGTACGTGAAGCCCGGCGCGCCGCCCCGCGAGCGCCCGCCCCGCCACCACCTCACGCCCGAGGAGCGCCGCCCCGCCGACGACCCGGTAACTATACTACACCTGCCCCTACTGTACGTGAAGCCCGGCGCGCCGCCCCGCGAGCGCCCGCCCCGCCACCACCTCACGCCCGAGGAGCGCCGCCCCGCCGACGACCCGGTAACTATACTACACCTGCCCCTACTGTACGTGAAGCCCGGCGCGCCGCCCCGCGAGCGCCCGCCCCGCCACCACCTCACGCCCGAGGAGCGCCGCCCCGCCGACGACCCGGTAACTATACTACACCTGCCCCTACTGTACGTGAAGCCCGGCGCGCCGCCCCGCGAGCGCCCGCCCCGCCACCACCTCACGCCCGAGGAGCGCCGCCCCGCCGACGACCCGGTAACTATACTACACCTGCCCCTACTGTACGTGAAGCCCGGCGCGCCGCCCCGCGAGCGCCCGCCCCGCCACCACCTCACGCCCGAGGAGCGCCGCCCCGCCGACGACCCGGTAACTATACTACACCTGCCCCTACTGTACGTGAAGCCCGGCGCGCCGCCCCGCGAGCGCCCGCCCCGCCACCACCTCACGCCCGAGGAGCGCCGCCCCGCCGACGACCCGGTAACTATACTACACCTGCCCCTACTGTACGTGAAGCCCGGCGCGCCGCCCCGCGAGCGCCCGCCCCGCCACCACCTCACGCCCGAGGAGCGCCGCCCCGCCGACGACCCGGTAACTATACTACACCTGCCCCTACTGTACGTGAAGCCCGGCGCGCCGCCCCGCGAGCGCCCGCCCCGCCACCACCTCACGCCCGAGGAGCGCCGCCCCGCCGACGACCCGGTAACTATACTACACCTGCCCCTACTGTACGTGAAGCCCGGCGCGCCGCCCCGCGAGCGCCCGCCCCGCCACCACCTCACGCCCGAGGAGCGCCGCCCCGCCGACGACCCGGTAACTATACTACACCTGCCCCTACTGTACGTGAAGCCCGGCGCGCCGCCCCGCGAGCGCCCGCCCCGCCACCACCTCACGCCCGAGGAGCGCCGCCCCGCCGACGACCCGGTAACTATACTACACCTGCCCCTACTGTACGTGAAGCCCGGCGCGCCGCCCCGCGAGCGCCCGCCCCGCCACCACCTCACGCCCGAGGAGCGCCGCCCCGCCGACGACCCGGTAACTATACTACACCTGCCCCTACTGTACGTGAAGCCCGGCGCGCCGCCCCGCGAGCGCCCGCCCCGCCACCACCTCACGCCCGAGGAGCGCCGCCCCGCCGACGACCCGGTAACTATACTACACCTGCCCCTACTGTACGTGAAGCCCGGCGCGCCGCCCCGCGAGCGCCCGCCCCGCCACCACCTCACGCCCGAGGAGCGCCGCCCCGCCGACGACCCGGTAACTATACTACACCTGCCCCTACTGTACGCTGCGGCACGGGACCGGTGCTTATAACAATGGTATTGAATAGGTTGCCACACGGCGCACGCATCCGCACCCGAGGGCGGGCGGCGCTTGATCCGATACCACTTCATACCTGAGGAAAGACGCCCCCCAGACGATCCGATAATTTTAGATACGGGATCCACACGTCGCCCCGGTGTCATCTGGGCATCACTGGACACCCCCTGCTTATAACAATAGAGCGGTGGCGAAGGCAGGCAGGGGCGGATACCGCGCAGCGCCCGCGGACTAGAAGCGACGACCTATCGACAACCCGACAATATAAACTAACTAACTAACTAACTAGACTTACTTTCTTGATCGATCTTCACATTGCGGATCCGGACGCCGCTATGATGACCGGGAACTGTATACATGTATGACGTGGCCTCGTTCACTGCATGGTCCACATCAGTATGATAACTTGACTAGGGACCATGCGTAAACTGACGGGAACGATACAGGAGCGATTTGTTTACGATAACAGGAGACGGTGAAGACATACGGTAGTGGCGTCCGATGTCAAACAGTAATGATAATCGTAAGAGACTGTAGTTCGTTTTTTTAGCATTAGAAAGAACTTGGAAGAAGATAAGCGATTTTGACATGTCTTTTAATTCAAAAACGCTTTTTAAAAATCAGTAACTATTACTTGTATTAACCGGTCTTGTTGAATTATGGCTATATGCATGGTAACAAATTTAGAGTTAAGTTAAACTTAGAATAGTACTACATAACAGTTTGTGCTGTACTCTGTAGGTATAACGCATAAAGTACTAACTTATAAAAAAAATGAGAGCGCACTATTCGCCAACAAACTGTCTACAGTTTGGCGAAACTTTTGTATACCTAAACATAAGTTTATTTTTTGAAATAAATAAATTAAAATTAATTAAAATTTATGCAGAAGAATATAAATAATCGTCATAAATTATATCATATTTACCGCAATAATCATATTTGCCGCAACTTATTTTTAAAATGTGTTTTTCAAAAGACACATCAAGATTGTTTACCTTATATTGATTGTGTATCTATTGCTAAAAAAAAACGAACTATAAGACAATAGTACGAAAGTGATACCATATTTATAAATTGACTTATTTCACTGTAAAATATCATAAAAACATGTCGTTTTCTTGTTTTAGCCTGCAGCCGTGGTCGGGCCGACGACGGGCGGCAAGAGCTACGCCGCGCAAGCCGGCGGCTACCACGCGCCGCCGCCCTTTCCGCCACACCAACACCAGTGAGTATTGTGACACAAACTGGTTTCCTAGGAAAGAGGTGCTGTCATACAGGGTGGAAAGATAAGTTGGGCCCTGGAGGGAAACTACCTTAAATCCTTAAGCTGGCTCATTTTACTTAAAGGAGACATTCCTTTATTTTTAAAAAGAAACAAAACTGCATTCAAAGTATTTTTCTTTTTTTCTTCATTTTGGCTTGTCTAAAAAAATCTTAAGTACTAAATATTAGATTTTATGGATATTTTGTACGACAGACGAGTGCAAGATCCACAAACAAAACATCCTCTAGACTGAGTATAGTCGTGCTACCCCCGCTGCCACGCATATGGTAATTTTACTCCATGTTCGAGTCGAAAGTGTCTTTGTGTGACGTCCGTGAACTCGTTCGTCGTTTGAACGGACCAATCACGGCACGGGACTTCGCTCACCTCGTCCCACGCACCCCCGCATTTTTGGCAGCATCAGTTGCATGAAATAATTGCTTAAAACTCCGTCTAGAGGATTCCTAGCCTATGGCAAGATCTAATGTTTCTTGGAGAAATGTTATCATTAACATTAACTGCTAAAAAAAACGAACTATAGTAGAATAAATTGAGAGTTTTTATACTTTTGGAATTTTTAGTCGGTTCGAGTCCCGGGCGAGGCAAGCGAGTTTTAGAAAATCTTTGAATGCAGTTTTGTTTCTTTTTAAAAATCAAGGAATGTCTCCTTTAAGTAAAATGAGCCAGCTTAAGGATTTAAGGTAGTTTCCCTCCAGGGCCCGACTTATCTTTCCACCCTGTATAGCGGCAGTAATATTACAGACGCAAAAAGGCCGTCTTTACGGTGACGACACGTGGAAAGTTCCACGGCCGTATAACACACCGTCGGCCACCAATCATTTATTCAAATCTCGTGGTACAGAAAATGCATTTCAAATTTCGTCGTTCTCGCTGCTCCAGTTGGAGTTGACCGCTATATGACGGCACCGCTTTCCTAGGAAACCATAGCTTTATCAAAGACATATTGTAACATAAAGATGAATAAAGTCTAAGAAAAAACGTGCCTCGGAAATCAAGAAAAAGTCATTCTCGAATAGATGGCGCACACACCTTTAGCCTATACTCGGCTAGATGGCGTGACGACCGTTTCATATTTAACAATTTTAACACAAAGATATCAGTGAATGAACATGGGTCAAAATGATATATAAATAATAACAACATTTATCCATATATATTCATTTTTTGATAATTTTATACGTGTTTATTTGTGTGCTACTCTGCAGCGGCGCCACCATAATGAATACCAATGAATTATATGGTGAAATGATGTACCTAAAAGGTACATCATGTACATATAATGTTTATGGCCGTACCTGTGATAGGAAACGAAATAATCGGCATTGAAAGTGGCGCCGCTGGGGAGCATACTCCCCAGCGGCGCCACACAGTACTCATAGATAGAAATGATATTAGCTATTTTTTTCTTATGTAAATTGATGTACTAATGCTGTTTATTACGTACCTATTGAAAAAAAGAATTATTTTGCATTGATTAGTGATTTTATTTACATTTTAATTCCGCATTCCGCCTAAACGGTATGAGTTGTAAGAGAGGCGCGCGGGTGAGCGAGATGGAGATAGAAATTCTTCCCGCGGGACCGCGCTCCCGCGGCCCGCTCCTGTTTTCAGTAATAAATACTTTTGTTTTTGCTTTCGTTATGTTTCTGTGTCTGTACTTCTGTATCAAAAGGAAAATTTAATATATTAAGTACGTTGTATTTTTTAACCGACTTCCAAATGTAAAAGGAGGAGGTTATCAATTCGGTTGTATGTTTTTTTTTATTTTTTTTATTTTTTTTTATGTTTGTTACTCCATATCTCCGTCATTACTGGGCCGATTTTGAAAATTCTTTTTTTGATTGAATGTATATGCATACAGATTGGTCCCGTTTTTGTCAAAACCCAGTTCTGATGATGGGATCCATGAGGAATCGAGGGAACTCCTCAAATCTTAAAGGCATACATATAGTGATTTTTGAGTTTTTATCAACAAATCAAGCATATACACCCAAAAAAGTGACATTTGATGAAGTGGAACTGCTGATGATGATCAGAACGGAACTCTTTAACGACGCATAGTTCACGGTTGGCGATTTGTCCTCTTCGTTATGTTTGTTAAGCAAGTTAAGTTTTTAAGCCACATTTTTGTCAAGCTCGAGTTCTGATGATGGGATCCATAAGGAATCGAGGGAACTCCTCAAATATTAAAGGCATACGTATAGATTTTTTTGTATTTTCATCATAAAATCAAGCATTTACATTAAAAACTGTCGCATTTGATGAAGTGGAACTGCTGATGATGACCAGAACAGAACTCTTCAATGACGCATGGTACACGTTTGGTGATTACGAATTTCGATTTTGACTTGGACTGGGACCCGGACTCGGACTCATACCCGGATCCGGTTCGGACCCGGATCCGGTTCGGACCCGGATCCGGTTCGGACCCGGACCTGGACTCGGATTCGGACCCGGACTCGGACCCGGACTCGGACCCGGACACGGACCCGGACTCGGACCCGGACTCGGACCCGGACTCGGACCCGGACTCGGACCCGGACTCGGACTCGGACCCGGACTCGGACCCGGACTCGGACCCGGACCTTGACCCAGAAAACCACTATGATACCTTTACTAAATAAACAACTATGATTACCTACCATAAAATTAATGTAGGTATAAAGTACGATGATGCCAATCTTACTAGCCCCTCCCGCTTAAACTACGGCATGCGCCATTAAGTGGGTTAGGTTAGGTTTGAACTGCGATCCTCACAGAACCGAACAAGGATTAGGTTAGGTTAGAACTGCGAGCCTTACAGAAACGAAATGCTACTTGAAAAGTGGGTTTGATTAGGTTCGAACTGCGATCCGCACAGAACCGAACTGCTGTCTGAGGAGTGGGTTAGGTTAGGCTAGAACTACGACCCTCATGGCTCCTCTTCACGATGGGCCAACGCCGGCCACTCCAAGGGACGCATTTATGCGTTAGAGGGAGCAAGTGATATTGCTATCTCATTCTACCGCAAGGCTGCGTCCCTTGGAGTGGGCGGCGTTGGCCCATCCTGTAGAGGAGCTATTATACAGAAGCGAAATGCTAGTAGAAAAGTGGGTGGTTTTACCTCCTTTTCTACATAGTGTACCATCTACAATAATCTTTCATCGGCCCCCATGGAAGTCGGTTTTTTTTTCTTAAAAATTATTATGTTTAAAAGTATATAATTAATAGTAAGTTATTTGAGTTATTTGTTTTACAAGGGGGCAAAGTTATTGTTTAACCGCTCGTGCTAATATCGATACCCGAGATTGCGTAAGATCCCAAAATTGAACCACGAGCGTAGCGAGTGGTTCGGAAAATGGAATCTTGAGCGTTGCGAGGGTTTCAAAGCACGAGGGTTAAACAAAGTTTGCCCCCGAGTGAAACACAAAAATTTTCACCACACCAACCAGAAGCAAATATTAAATGTAAAATATCAAACAAAATCAAACCAAATCTAATTCAAACGAATGTTATTAAATATTTATCATCCAAAGTCATCATTTAAAAGTCAATTCTACCAGCAAACATAAGAAAACAAATCAAAATTTGCATTTGATTACTTTGCCTCACATGTGAATAAAATGCAACTTTGCTGTTAGTTTTTGAAGTGCAAAGTAAGCCTTTCCGAGCTGGTGTGGTGAAAATACTTTTGTTTTTGCTTTCGTTATGTTTCTGTGTCTGTACTTCTGTATCAAAAGGAAAATTAAATATATTAAGTATATACGTTGTATTTTTTATGATTAAAAGTATATAATTAATAGTAAGTTATCAAATTGCACAACGGGACTTAATCGCGTATTTAAGTTCGCGGCTAGAAGATGTTGATGTCAACTTGAGCCAGTCTTCTCCGAGACCACGGGGACAACGCCGTCCTCGAAACGTCGAAGGTAAATCTTAAAACTTAAATACCCGATTAAGTCCTGTTGTGCAGTTTGATAATGTTTAATAATCGTGAAAGTTTAAATCAGTAATAGTAAGTTATTTGTTTTACAAGGGGGCAAAGTTGAAAAAGTTCAGAAAACATACATGACTCAGAAAAAAATATCTGTGATCAAGTGCTCATCACACAAACCTTCTAAAGTAGAATCCTGAGCGTGATGAGGGATTCAAGTGTTAACGCCCAAGACGAAATAATTTTGATACCGTGTGACCCATACTGCTTTTCACATCAACTATGAGGAAACTAAAGATTCTTAGTGTTGACACAATCTGATGCTTAAACAGATTATTTAAGCTAATAATGTAAAAATTGTGTGCTAGAACAGAAAACTGTTACTTTGATCCCTCCTTGTAGGGAGGAAAAGTGCCAGTTTGACCATCCTAACAGGGAAGAAAAAGCTCTTTTCCGAATAAAATAAAACATTTTTCACCACACAAACCCGAGAAAATATGAACTGTAAGATATCATACAAAATCAAATCCAAATGAATGTTATTAAATATTTTCAGCATCACACCATCTTGAAACAGGCTTACTTTGCACAAAAACGGCTAGCAATGTTGCACTTAATAATTGCTATCAGTTATTCACGTGTGAGGCAAAGTAATCAAATGCAAATATTGAATTGTTTACTTTTTTTTGCTGGTAGAATTCACTTTTAAATGATTTTTTGGGATGATAAATATTTAATAAGATTAATTTGAATATGATTTGGTTTGATTTTGTTTTTATTTTTTTGGAATCATTCGCTTGCTCGGGTACCAATATTAGCACGCGAGGTTAAACAAGAACTTTGCCCCCTAGTAAAACAAATAACTATTTTTCTTTTTACAGACCATAGAAGGTAGCATCCTATAGAAGTGGTGTGCGCGTTCCTCCGTGAGGGACAAAACATACGCAATGTGACAATATTAAAAACACGTTTTAACATTCCTGACAATATACCAAAAACAATCTACGTAATTCGGTCGGGTTATTTGTTGCCCACCATAACCCATACTGAATTTATGGTGGGGAACAAACAAAAAGTGAGACTGTGCCAAGGACAAGCAATAGTACCGCTTTCTCTGCTACTCCTACTGAAAGTTCTATAAGTGTATCTCGTTCAGTCATTTGGCGCCTCCCCCGTTTCATCTCTATATTATTGTACCTCTATATTACAGACACATAAACATAACGAAAGCCAACACAAAAATATAAATAAGTTCAAAAATTAAAACCAGACTACTGAAAATCACAATGAAACAACATAGAATTCTCATCTGAAACTATCATACAGAAAATGTAAAATTCACCACACCAGCTCAGAAAGGCTTAAGTAAGTACTTTGCACTTCAAAAACTGATAGCAAAGTTGCATTTTATTCACATTTGAGGCAAAGTAATCAACTGTACATTTTGAGTTGTTTTCTTATGTTTTCTGGAAGAATTGACTCTTAAATGATGATTTTAGATGATAAATATCTAATAACATTCATTTGGATTTGATTTCGTTTAATATTTTACATTTAATATTTGCTACGGGTAAGGGTTGGTGTGGTGAAAAATTTTGTGTTTCCACTCGGGGGCAAATTTTGTTTAACCCTCGTGCTTTGAAACCCTCGCAACGCTCAAGATTCCATTTTCCGAACCGAACATTTTTTCAATTTTGGGATCTTTTTCCGAACCGAACATTTTTTCAATTTTGGGATCTTACGCTATCTCGGGTATCGATATTAGCACGAGCGGTTAAACAATAACTTTGCCCCCTTGTAAAACAAATAACTTAAATAACTTACTATTAATTATATACTTTTAAACATAAAAAATACAACGTACTTAATATATTAAATTTTCCTTTTGATACAGAAGTACAGACACAGAAACATAACGAAAGCAAAAACAAAAGTATTTATTACTGAAAACAGGAGCGGGCCGCGGGAGCGCGGTCCCGCGGGAAGAATTTCTATCTCCATCTCGCTCACCCGCGCGCCTCTCTTACAACTCATACCGTTTAGGCGGAATGCGGAATTAAAATGTAAATAAAATCACTAATCAATGCAAAATAATTCTTTTTTTCAATAGGTACGTAATAAACAGCATTAGTACATCAATTTACATAAGAAAAAAATAGCTAATATCATTTCTATCTATGAGTACTGTGTGGCGCCGCTGGGGAGTATGCTCCCCAGCGGCGCCACTTTCAATGCCGATTATTTCGTTTCCTATCACAGGTACGGCCATAAACATTATATGTACATGATGTACCTTTTAGGTACATCATTTCACCATATAATTCATTGGTATTCATTATGGTGGCGCCGCTGCAGAGTAGCACACGTTTATTTTGAGTTATAGTCTACATAGTCGTTTAACGATAGATGGCAGTAAATTTACAGTGACTACAACATTTACTATGACAGGACCGCTCTATACTATCTATTCTTTTTGGCTTTATTGACTATGTGCGACGTAAATGGTGGAGAAAATATTAGTAATAACTACGTTCAGCGTTGGAAAAACAATACTTTCATGGGATTGCATCGGATTATTTGAAAATTGTCAGGGTGTCTTTACGGAAGTGTCGACCACCATAAGATACTTTTACACGGCACATTTGGTTCTGTAATTTGGAGACTTGTTTAGACATTTCCATTTTTTATAAAAGTCAATCAAAAATGGCTGACATGTAATTTGACACGCAGATAATTAATAATCTGGGAAAAAATATATTTATAGCCGGTGAAACAAGTTTGTCAGTAGAAAAGGCGCGAAATTCAAATTCTCTATATACAGGACAATAATTCGTCGCGCCTAAATTTTTTAAATTTTCCGCTTTTCTACTGGCGGAAATGGTTTGACAAAAGTATAATTAGCTCGGAGTTAAACAGTAAGGTTGGTGGGGATCGGATGGTTGGCAGCTTAACGATGTTACCCTAAATCCCAAGCGGAAACTAGTATGGTATGATTGAGTAAGATTAATGTATGTATTTATTTGCAGGGCCGTATCTGGTGGCGGCGGCGCGGGCGCAGCGCCGGCCGCCAAGCTCAACGGCGAGCCGCGCGCGCCGCACCAGCCGCACGCCGCGCACGCGCCGCACGCACCGCACCCCAGGGCCACCTTCCCACCGCACCACCATCACGTGAGTCCTCTACTCTACCATAGCCTGAACTCAATGTCGAGTCACGCGCCGCACCAGCCGCGCATGCGCCGCATGCCCGAGACCCATCCACCGCACCACCATCACATTAATACCACGTTTTTTTAGCATTAGAAAAAAGGAAAACAATCTTGACGTTTTTTTTTTACTGTCGTATAACTCGTATTCTAAATCAGCGGTCGGCAACCTTTTAGCAGCGAAGGGCCACATAGTAGTTAACGGAGGTGACACGGGCCGTACTTTGTTAATATTTATGACTTTATGAGACATTGTCGTTTGTCACTACTGTTCAATTTTTTTAGCATTAGAAAGAACTTGCAAGAAGGTAAGCGATCTTGACATGTCTTTTAATTGAAAAACGCTTTTTAAAAATCAAAAACGATTACTTATGAAAGCAGAAGAATATAAATGATAGTATTAGATTCATAATTGTTACATACAGGGTGATTCATGAGACGTGAGCAGGACTAATCCTACACACTCAGTAACTGATAATTGATCGATCACCGTAGTATTTAGGTGAAACAACCACACTTTTTCCTATTTTTTTACTTTTTGGTGAGGGCAAATTTAATTCTCTACAATCTTGGTCACCCTACAACACCTAATTAATAAACATAAAACCTCTTTTACCGTAATGATAGCATTTTGATTACGAAGAAAATGAACTGTCAAACTAGGTGAGATACGAGTTTTCAAAAGTAACCAGACCGTGATGACAGTGATGACATTCAATTTGACACAGAATATCGGTAGTTTGGTATTCTAATTTTAGGGTGACCATGCATGTCGTAAATAAATTAATAACTTTTTTTTTCAACACGACTACAAAATTAAAGTTAAACTCACTAATACTGATACGAAACAGTTGCTTATAATTTACGAAATGCGCAGTGTTAGTCCTGCTCACGTCTCCTGAATCACCCTGTATTTGCCGTAACTTATTTTTAAAATGTGTTTTTCAATTTTTGTGTTTAAAAGACACATCAAAATTGTTTACCTAATTTCTAATGCTAAAAAAAACGAAGTATATTACATACAAAATAGCCAAGGAGGCTCTCGGGCTGCAAGTGACAGGTTCACGAGCCGCATGCGGCCCGCGGGCCGCAGGTTGCCGATCGCTGTTCTAAATGATGAAATCGAAAAACTTAATTTGAACTATTTTCGGGATTCGTAGTCTTTAATCATAACTTTTAAACCACACATTATATTTTTATATTTTCCTAAAGTTAAATACATAACTATATATAATATGTTTGATTAGGTTTAAAATCATATAATGTATTATTTGCAGAACCCCGTACCACCGGCCGAGGGGCCACGGCCACGCCACGTGCCCGAACCACGACGGCAGGACGAGGTGCAGGTAAGAAATCTTGATGAAAACGTTCGTTTTTTTAGCATTAGAAAGAACTTGAAAGAAGGTAAGCGATCTTGGCACGTCTTTTAATTGAAAAACGCTTTTTTAAAATCAATAACTATTACTTATGAAAGCAGACGAATATAAATGTTCGTATTAGATTCATAATTGTTACATATATGTCGTAACTTATTTTTAAAATGTGTTTTTCAATTAAAAGACACATCAAGATTGTTTACCAAATTTCTAATGGCAAAAAAAAACGAAGTATAACCGCATCCATTGCGTATTATAAATTTATTTGTCGAAATAGTTGTATTTTTTATTTTTTTATTTGGGACAAATAACAGTAACACACAGGGTTTAGGCACAGAAATTAGGGGTAATTGTACAAAAGATCCCTATGGGTCGAAGTGTATCCGCAAGGGCCCCCGAAAATAATAAGATAAGAATAAGATAGGCACAGAAATAGAGTACAAAAAATGTGAGACCAACAACATCCACAGATTAACTAGATTTACCTACTGATAACTCTACTATATAATTAACCCTTTAACCGCCAGAGTCTGATATATAAGACATTACATATCCAGCTCATTTCGCCACAGTCTGATAAATAAGACAAAGATCTGATTTGTTTTTTACAGCACATTTATAACTCCCGTAACTATGCCAACCTTACTCATACTCTGCGTGGTATAATTACTGTCGGTGGCGACACGAGCACGCTCGATCAAAAATTGCTGGCGGTTAAAAGGTTAATTATTTATTTATTTCACAAAGGATACATTTTATAAAAAGTACAAAACAAACTAAAACCCGTTCTGAGCCATGCCGGGTACAAAGGTCCCCATCACACTAGCAGCGTTACCCCGCTATATGGCGATGGAGACCTGTTGGACAAGCCGTAACGATATGAGCCACACTTTTTGAAAACTACGGTTACTATCGTAGGTACTTATCGAATTTAAGCTGTTGTGAGACACACTAACATTGTATAATTTTACGGTTTAGACTCACTTGTTTTTAGTCACTCGCGCGACATGTTTCGGAGAGCCTAGGTCTCCTTTCTCAAGCACCAACAGTGCGAGCAGCGTTCACGACGGCCGTGTATCGCGTACGACCTAGGCTCTCCGAAACATGTCGCGCGAGTGACTAAAACAAGTGAGTCTAAACCGTAAAATTATTCAAAATAGGTACTTATCGTTTGAAAACTGTGTGTTATTTCAGGAGTTGCGCAAGTTCGGCGCGGAGTTCAAACTGGTGACGTCACCCGCGCCGCCCGCCGCGCTGCCGCCGCCCGTGCCGCAACCGGTATGGATTCTTTTTCTGAAGTGAAAACTTCTTTAGGGGCGCTGTGCACTTTTTGTGATGGGGAAAAATGTTAAACTCGCGACAGATCACGTGACCGTAAGATTCGTAAGACGTAACACGAGCACGTGACCTGATCAAAAAACTGTTGCAATGTCATTGAGTTTTCACTTCTGCCGGCACTCCCGGAGTGCAACCCGTTTTTTTCTTAGAAAAAACTATCCCCGAGTATGATAGCAAAGCTAGATGCTACTATACTCTGTATCTTTAGGTATTTAAATAAAAGTAAACAAATAACTTGTAAATTTTCGGGTAGTTATAACATTTCTTAGTTAACCAACCAAATACAAATCCGCCTGGATCTGTCACTGAACGACCTGACTTTAACATACATTATTTGATAGTGTAATGTTTTCATCTACCCTCAACTGGCTTAAGAGCCATTTGAGTGTAGATTTAGTTTACTTTTATTTAAATACCTAAAGATAGACTATAGACAAGTACTATTAATTTTTTTAAATAAACTGCGTCATAAATTTTTTTGAGGTAATCATTCAAACGGTTGTCAAATTCAATGTGAGCGTTTTCTTCGAATCTACATCTCGTAACCTAATTGAATAAATGAATATTGAAGTAGTTCATTAACGAATATACGTTTGTTATGTACAGAGTGTGCCGCCGCCGGCGCCAGCCACGCCGGAGGTGTCCGCCAACGCCGGCGCCGTGTCGGAGCCGCACGCCAAGCGGCCCAGCCTGCCCAAGCACGAACCGCTCCCACACCACAAGGTAATATAATACTCAATTAAGCCCAATCAAAACTAGCTATTATTTTCTATACTGGCACCTATTTGGTACAACTTTCATTACTATATAACCATATTTTGCACAACTTTCATTACTAAATAACGCTTAGGGCTCATTTAGATGACGCGAGAACTCGCATGCGAGTTTCATTACATTGCGGGATTTGGTCTGTCGGTTGAATTGGACGTAACCAACAGTCCGCAATGTAACTACGAGTAAAATCGCATGCGAGTTCGCGCGCCGTCTAAATCATCCCCTATTCATAAAATATTAAAGGCCTGATTTAGTTATATGTTTTATCCCTTTCTTACAAATACAGAAGTCAAAATGACAGAAAAACAGAATCGATCCATAGCTAATTCAGGTCCGTAACGCGTTTATAAATAACGCTATAGGAGTGTGCATTCGGGTCATAGTTCCTATGTGCTACAAATCATATGAGATAGTTGTAGTAAGTTAGTAAGCATAACTAATTTAAATCAGACGTACTTGTAACCTGTAAAGCATTCGTCTTTCTGCAGTGTTTTACACGCATCTAAATCAAATCGATGTTTAAAATTTACTTATTGATTTTTCGAATTCACCCGATCTACCGAAATGTTGGTGTCTTATATTATATTACTAATTAGACCCCCTTCACATCGTATAAAGTCCAGAAACCAAGACTTGAGTATTTCTTTATTTCAGTTATATTATTATCATTACAGCACATAAGGTGCTACTTTACCGTCCTAGGGCAGGATAAAGGACGATACGTGCCTATGTCAAAAATTTAAAGGGCCATTAATACCATTATGTACTGTAAAACGTCGTACAATACACGTGCGAAAAGGTAATTCGCAATTCGTGTCGTGTAATTTATCGCCAATCGTTTCGAATCCCGTCTTTTCCGCACTCGTATCGTAAATAACTATATTCTTCCTCGCAAGCGTATTGTGTATTGAAGAAAGTCGTATGAAACGCGTGCGCATCGGTCATTACACACATCGGCTTTCTTATTGCGCAATATCTCCTCGTGTGTAATGACCAACGTAGCACACCTCGACGCTTATCATTAACAGTGGCACAACTCAAAATGAAATGCTATTGCATTTAATATTCTATCTTTTACTGGTAAGATTTAATATCGAATGGCATTTCATTTTGTTTTGTGTCACTATTCATGATAACCTCTTGGGGTTCAACGTCCTAATACTAGTACAAATTACCTCCAATGAAATTTAAATCTTAATGAAATGGAATAGAGTAGCTTTTATTTTGTTTCGTTCGATTTTGAAACAAAACAAATTCAACTTTATTTTCTAATACCTACCGTTGATTCAAATTCGATTGTCTATTTTCCTTGTACGGTGGGCCGCTAGAGGATAAGCAACGACCTGTATCACGATGTACTACTATAGCACTTGTTATGATTCCAGCCCCCGGTGGCCCCGGTGGAGCCGCCGCCGTCGCCCCCGGGCCCGCCGGCCGCCGCCGCCGCCGCCGCCGCCGCCGCCGTCGACCGCGTGGCCGTCAGCGCCGCCACGCTCAAGAAGTCCACGCTCAACCCCAACGCCAAGGAGTTCAACCCCGCCGCCAAGAGCTTCGCCTCGAGGAGCCCCACTACGCCCAACCCCAGCCGGTATGTGTTATAATACTAAATAGTAGGCTACTTATCCACTCAACCGTCCGACCCGCGAGACTGTTTTCCTGTCAACCGTCCGGGTTTTTTTAGCGACGCACGCCCCGCGCAGCGCATTCACAACTTTCTACAAAAATTATAACTACACTGCCATCTAAATTTTTTTAGAGCTAACTATTTAGTTAGGCTACGTTGTCGCATCAAGAGAATTAGTAAATAATGCCTAAATATTCTGTTAGATGGCACGAAATCAAATGTTTCTTCCACCCCTTTGAATAGTAAGGTTCCCGCGGATGATCAAGAGCATATTTTTTTCGAATACTATGCTATCATCGGACAGTCAAGTGGATAAATAAAGTAAATATACCGGTGAGACGAATGCCTAAGAGCATATTTTTTTCGGATACTATGCTATCGTCGGACGGTCAAGTGGCTAAGTATGTAAACACTTTATTGTACATAAGACAGGTTAAATTACAATGAATCAAATAAAAATATATAATATACAAAGGCGAACTTATCCCTATAAGGGATCTCTTCCAGTCAACCTTTGAGCAATTGAGAGTAAATTAAAACAAACATGATAGACAAACGAACACCATGTACAAAAAAAAACTGTTATGTATGTGTATGTTACTTATCTAACATAAGGCGTTTGCGTTATAGCGATGTTGGAGAAGTAAATTTAAAAGTGGAAAAGTGACTGTCTTTGGTGCTTGTTGTTTTGTGTTTGGTGGCTCAGATGGCAGAGCGCTGGAATATCGATCCAGAGGCCGTGAGTTTAAGTCTCAACCACTATAGTAACTTTTCCACTTTTCATTCTAGGCTTATAAGCGTCGTTCGCAAACGTTTCTTCTTATTAAAAATTAGAAATTAGTTTGAGAAGTACAAACTAAGTCTTAACGCGAAGCAATTCAACCCCGCGGCTTAGAGCTTCGCTTCAAGAAACCCTGCTACACAAAACTAAAGCCAATAGAAACATAAGATTGTGATTTCAAATAGCCGCTATCAAGCGCTAGGCTAGAGTGACGCGTATAATTTTCTGTAATAGTGTTGCGAGTCTTAGCGCCACTTGCACCATCCCACTAACCCGGGGTCAACCGGTTAAATCTAGAGTTACCATGGTTACCAGTACAATTTGACACTAGATTAACGGTTTAACCACTTAACCTCGGGCTAGTGGGATGGTGCAAGTGGGCCTTAATGAATTTTTGTCTGTGTGTCAGTATATTAATAGTATATAATATGGTTGCAGGCCGCACACGCCGGGTACGCCGGTGGGCTCGCTGGGCGTGGGCGTGCTGGGCGCCGGCGTGTCCTACGTGCCCGCGCCGCACCCCCCTCCCCACATGGTACGTAGCCTACTACACATAACACAATAGACAGTCAGCGCCAATATGGACAATTTTGATAAAAAAAACATATGCCGTTCAGTTCCATTTCTGTCCAGAATCAAAAAGTTTTTAGAAATCAATCAATCAATGTAGGTTTTTTATACATTAAAGGGGCCCACTGATTAAGAGTCCGCCGGACGGTATCGGCCTGTCAGTTGTTCGGAGCTGTCAAATATTTGTTCTAACTGACAGGCCGATATCGCCCGGCGGCCTGTTAGTCAGTGGGCCCCTTTAGTAGTTAAAAAACCCATCACTGTCTCAACCATATACCCCCTTAGGTTGGTATTCCATGCGGTCTAGCATAAGTCGCGCGCGACTTTATACAGCGACTTCAAGTATGGACTCGCGCGCCACTTATACTAGACCGCCATATGTCAAATAACGTGGTCCAATGTGTATTTGCGTCTCACATTTTGCGTAATGAGACGCAATGCATATTGGACAAGTGGAATACCACCCTAAAGGCAGATATAGACGGCGCGCGAACTCGTATGCGATTTTAGTTACGTTGAAGACGATTTGTTACATATAATTCAGCCGACCAATCAAATACCTCAATGTAATGAAACTCGCATGCGAGTTCTCGCATCGTCTAAATGAGCCCTAAATCACATTATGAATTCACATAGCATAGACATAAATATAAGGCATAATTGTGTCAGAAATTATGCAAAATTGGACCCTGTATATCGACGGAAACGGTTGAGAATAGTTGTAACAGTAGATTGTTGTTCAGGTTGCGGCCGTGCCCGCCTACGCGATGGTGGCGGCGGCCGCGGCGGCGGCGCAGCAGCCGCCCGCCTACCTGCCGCACCCGCACCCGGTAAGCTCGCATAACCTAACCCATAATCGAAACACCTTATCTGACTCTAGTCTGCGCCAATGTGTATTATTAGTTATCTCGTCATGAATTATTGACTGCCTGAGACACGAGACAGATTACTTTTACTCACATATCAAATGTTTGGTCTATTACTAAGGTAAATGTTTTAAGGGGCCCACTGATTAACAGTCTGCCGGACGGTATCGGCCTGTCAGTTGTTCGGAACTGTCAAAATTTTGTTCTAACTGACAGGCCGTCCGTCCGACGGACTGTTAATCAGTGGGCCCCTTAAGTCCACGAAAATGTGTACCTACTGTCCCGATTACACGAACTTTCTGGACATTATTGTTATTAGGTTTCTGTAACAAAAGGACCAAAAAAGCTCAAAAAGCTACCTTTTTGAGCCATCAATTTACAGCGTAGAAAAGAAATAGTTAAAAACGAACTTTTGTCAAACACTTTTGACTGACGGTCTTTGAACCTTAATAGTTTGTGATAAGGTTTACAATTTAACCGTTAGCTAAGTTTGATATTTACCAGTTGCTTTTCGGTGAAGGAAAACATCGTGAGGTAACCGGACTAAATCCCAATAAGGCCTAGTATCCCATCTGAATTGGAAGGTCAGATGGCAGTCGCTTTCGTAAAAACTGGGATTAGTTGTCAAGCGGACCCCAGGCTCCCGTGAGCCGTGGAAAACGCCGGGATAACGCGGGGAAGAAGATAGGGTTTACAAGTGTAGTCCCGGTAAAATAGTAACGCAGGTGCGTGGACAGATGGAGATGAGCTGCGAGTGCCGGCAGTACGCGCCGCCGATCCTCGTGGTGGACAAACGGGACCGCGCAGACGCGGTGAGCGCGGGGACATACGGGAACCAATAGGAGAACTAGCATAATGTATAAATCTGTATGATCACCAGCAGAAGCAAAATCCAGTATCGAATTTCATGAGGGTTTCCGTGATCGGGTTTTTCACTAGATGAAAGCACCGCGGTAAGAGATCTAACTGTCATAATCGACCAATCGAAGAAGTAGAGGGCTTGCACCCAGTAGATGGTCAGATGTGGTCCAAAATATTACCCAGACTTCGCTCCAGGCAACGATGCAGATGGCCGAAGACCGAGAGGCCTGGAGAGCAGTGGTAGGAAGAATAACCCATAGGAGTCACGTCCCTCAGACATGAGGTCACGACCACGAAGAAGATTCCACCAATCATGTTTAACCATGTTTTTTTTATGGGTGGATTTTGACAGCAGCTGTCAAAAATACCTCTCGTCACAGTGCTGCCATCTAGTGAAAATCTCGATCGCGGAAACCCTCATTAATCATAGCTTCCTGGGTGCATAACGCGTAGTGGTTAAGGTTGGTATTCCTGTCCAATTTCTTTGTCCAATGTGTAATTTTGTCTCACATTTTGCTTAACGAGAGAGAGACGCAATGACTTTGGACCAATATATTGGACAGATGGAATACCACCCTCAGCGGGGGAGGTGGAAAAATGTGGTTTAAAAAAAAAAAAAAAATAAAATTAACCTTTTAACCGCCAGCAATTTTTGATCGAGCGTGCTCGTGTCGCCACCGACAGTAATTGTACCACGCAGAGTAAGGTTGGCATAGTTACGGGAGTTATAAATGTGCTGTAAAAACCAAATCAGATCTTTGTCTTATTTATCAGACTGTGGCGAAATGAGCTGGATATGTAATGTCTTATATATCAGACTCTGGCGGTTAAAGGGTTAATATTATGTAGCTGTATAAAATGATACTTAAAATGCTATTCTCCTATTGGTGTCGTATATTATCCCGAAGAGCGTGCGTTTGAAATGCACTTGTGTACGTAACCGTGTGCAGTGGCTTATGACATAACACAGGACAAGTGGACTTGGACATAGACATATATAGTAACCATAGAGCGCTCACTCCATACATCAGTTTTGGTATGAAAACGACTATTATTTTCGCAGTCGACATCTAGCATCGAGTAGCGGAGTTATCAGTACCGTTAATTTATTCTAGATGTCAAAAATTTTCAACTAATATTAGAAGCAGAAGGAGTTGAAAATAGAGTTCCGGTTAATCCGGTTATAATATTAGCTGAAAATTTTTGAGCATTAGACTTTTTGGTCGTCGGAACTTTATTGTCAAGTAGCAGACCTACTTAGCAAATGGAATGCAACTGTCACTGTCACACTAATATGGAAGAGTGATAGAGAGACACAAAGCGTTTCGATGTCGTAGCGACAGCGATTGTCACCTTGGCTAGGCCGCCTGTACATCAGTACTCGATAATTCCGCTACTCGATGCTAGTCGTCTACGAAAATAATAGTCGTTTTTGTACCAAAACTGATGTATGGAGTGAGCACTCTATGTACTTCTTTCTCTATGACTTGGAAGTAGTAACTCCTCAGATCTAGCGCGTGCATTAGGCCGCTTGTAGACGTCCGGTGTTTTCGCCGGACAACGGACCGTGTTACGCAACTACGTCTAGTTTTGTATGTGCCTACAGACAACTGCACCCAAGAATACAAGACATCGTCACCGAACACGGAAAATTGTCCGGCGAAAACACCGGACGTCTACAAGCGGCCTTAGGGCGGTATTCCACCTCTCCAATATCTTTGTTTATTTGCGTCTCACATTTTCCTTGGTGAGAGAGTGGACAGACAGATGGAATACCATCCTTACTAATACTAACCAAGTCGTTTGAGTGAACAAATGTTTGAGGCAAGAAAAAGTAACCGGGCAAGTGCGAGTCGGACTCGCGCACGAAGGGTTCCGTACCATAATGCAAAAAAAACGGTCACCCATCCAAGTACTGACCCCGCCCGACGTTGCTTAACTTCGGTCAAAAATCACGTTTGTTGTATGGGAGCCCCACTTAAATCTTTATTTTTGTCTGTTTTTATTATAAATAAATAAAATAAATAAATAAATATTATAGGACATTCTTACACAGATTGACTAAGTTCCACAATAAGCTCAAGAAGGCTTGTGTTGTGGGTACTCAGACAACGATATATATATTATACAAATACTTAAATACATAGAAAACACCCATGACTCAGGAACAAATATCTGTATCATCATACAAATTAATGCCCTTACTGGGATTCGAACCCAGGACCATCGGCTTCGCAGGCAGGGTCACTACCCACTAGGCCAGACCGGTCGTCAAAATTATTTGTTGTTATAGCGGCAACAGAAATACATCATCTGTGAAAATTTCAACTGTCTATCTATCACGGTTCGTGAGATACAGCCTGGTGACAGACGGACGGACGGACAGCAGAGTCATAGTTATAGGTTTTTTTTACCCTTTGGGTACGGAACCCTAAAAATGATTACGGATTACTACTTGAATCGTTGTCGACTCTCTAGACTCTAGAGCTATAACCGCGAATATCGAAGTTCGCAAACGTATTTTTCCCCTGTTTGCAGAGATGGTTTTATGAAAATTCTGTCTTTACGGCTACCACCAGTTTGACATTGACAGATACGCTCGCGTCTACGTAAATTCCTTTCTATACATCTCGCTTGCACTAATATGCATGTACAGTCACCTGCAATAATATGTTACACAACGATGGCCGCAAAAATATCTGACACGGTCTTATTTGTAGAGCCATAAGAGAGTGTCACATATTTTTGCGGCGTTCGAAGAGTAACAATATTATTGCAGGTGATTGTACGGTCGCCATCAGATATATCTGAGCGGCCAAGGTGTTCACAATATCTGAACACGCACTCTAACTCCTTGACAATAGAGGCTTGCTCAGATATTTGTGAGCACCTTGGCCGCTCCGATATATCTGATGGCGACTGTATGAGCGAGATGCATAGAAAGTAAGTTAAATAGACGCGAGCGTATCTGTAATGTCAAAACTGGTGGTAGTGGTACTTGTCACATTTCACGTGTGTTTTCTAGAATTTACACTTGTGAATGCAACATAATATACATAACTATTTAACAAAAATAATGGAAAATGTATTACTATTAACTAATTTATATTACAACTTAATCCAACACGAAAATGATTATTCTCTTCGTTTTCGTCCTTATCGACTGATCTATTTTAAGAGCGAGCCGTTTGCAAGCTGCCGTTATTTTCGCTCGGTCGGGAGAAGTCAGGATGGCCGAGCGGTCTAAGGCGCTGCGTTCAGGTCGCAGTCCACTTCTGTGGGCGTGGGTTCGAATCCCACTTCTGACATAACTTTTTGCTTTTTTTGCGTACCTACAATATTGCGTCATTTTTTCCAATTTGATGCATCTTTTAATTGTTATCCGTGTTAAAAATAATACCAATATTTTTAGTTTTAAATTTAGAAAAATGTGTTATCATTTATTTTTTTAATACTCTTCAATACTTTCAATAAAAAATTAAAAATAATTATGATATAATATTTACATCTTTGCCTCACTTTTAGCTTTATTTTGATGTCACTAATCCGTTTGCCGTGTTTTTATGCTAATATCTGTCGTTTGATAGTATTAAGAAATAAATTTTTACTAACGAGTACTTTATTTCGTTGCTATGGAAGGACACATCACATAATACAGTCGATAAAAAGTTATTTTTAACCTTTTCGACGCCGTGTCAAACACAAAAGCTGTCACGCGGACGCCACGCCACCGAAGTGTCAAAACTGAAATTGAACTTTATCCTCTAGCCGCCCATACGTCAAACCTTGCCAAGCAAAATGAAATTTTATTTTGTCAACACAAAGTTCAAATTAGGATGGAACAGGAGACCTTTTAGTAGTAGTAGTAGTAAAATACTTTATTGTACAAAAAGAAACATAAAACATGAAAGAACACACATCATTAGTACAAAGGCGAGGCCTTTTTATAGGTCTCTGGGCTGCTAGAGGTTAAATGTACATATGCACGTAGGTCTATGTTGCTCTGTGGTCTGTGACCGATTAATCAGTCTTTGGGGTTGAACCTGCGGTGCGGTCATTGATGTCTAAAAGGTTAATAATCTTAACGGTCATGTCAATTGTGACGGTCCTATTGTAGTCTGTGCGGAATGAGAAGAATTGTGGAATGTATGGGGCCCAAAACATTCCACGACTCTTCTCTTTCCGCACAGAAGAGTCTGTGAATAGTTCGTTTTTTTTAGCATAAGAAAATACTACACGATCTTGACCTATCTTTTAACTCTTTTTAAGGCATAGATTCCTAGAAATTGTGCAAAATTGAACCCTATCACTTTGAAATAAAGTTCAAAATCAGGTGGGAAATATATTCCCACTGCCTTATAAAGGCTTAATTGAAAACGCTTTTAAAATAATAGTAACTATTACTTATAAAAGCAAAAGAATGTAAATAATCGTATATGATTCATAATTGTTACATATTCGGTTTTGGCGGTAGCCCCTCAGGGGTCTAAAAAAATCAAAATTATGATGTAACTATGGATGACCCCTAATGTCTGACGTCATTTGATCTTCATAAACGTACCGGATTTATCACAATCTTGTCATAGTCATACCAACACGTGAATTGATACGCTGTGATAAGTCCCCACGCATCTGCAGAGCAAAGGTCGCTTCAGTCAAAGAGAATTTGAAATAGAGAGTTACTGTCATGGTAAATTATGTAGCTACAGTAAATATTCTGCCATATTTCGGCTGACGATTAAAACTGTTAGAACGCCATTTGACTTTCGCCTTTGAGAATTCTATTTCAAATTCTCTTTGGTTTTGCTTTATGATGTCTGACGGATCTTTAGATTAATTAAAAATAAATTCATATTTTTTATAAAAAGGGTTTAATACATACATAAATACAATTATTACTTAAATCTACTTGAAATCGCTATTGCAACTTACACAAACACACACACACACACAGCTAAATAATTTACTATATGGAAAAGGACAATCTAATAAATAGCATTACACAGTTTTACCGAAACAATTTTTTTCTACTTACATTTAATTGTTAAGTTTTTAACTCACAACATGGAAAATATCATTAAGGTGGTTCGATTTTCATACAAAATTCAATCAAAGCTCATTAAGTAACTACACACTATTAGTACATAAATATTTCCGCATTTATCTTCCTTCGAATATTCGTTTGCGCGAAATTAACAGGAAAACAATGTTTCATACAGAAATCATGCAAAAATCATAGTTAAATTTTCATCAATTTTACGTATGTGTGTGTCACAAATGTCGTGTACAGATACATTTGCGACGTTGCCATACCATTTCCGACGTTGCCGGGCTGACCACGGCGCGAATTTGGAGTGCCGTCATGTTTAGTGCAATTTTGTTGACACTGACGTTTGACAGGTACTTAATTGACCTAAGCGAGAATAAGTCCCGAAGTTCGTCAGCTTAGCTAAGAACTATCATGGCGTGTTATGCAAACAGTCGCTTTTTTGCTTACAAACGGAAGATTCCCGGTTCGATCCCCAGTCAATTGTATGCTGGAACATAACTTTTTGTATTTTTGTTACATCTAAATTTCGTATTGTTTTTTTATTTTTATTGAATTTTTCTTATTATCATAAATCGATTGATTAAGTATGGTATGGGCTACACGTATTCGTTTATTTTTGACAAAGAAAATTAGAAATTATACTCTACCTAATCTCTCTTATTTTTACAATCAGGACATCCTCACTGCAATAAAAAAGAGATATATAAAATTTCCTGTGGATAAAATAATGGATTTTGTCTATGAATGAAAAACACAATTATTACTATAGTTTGTTTTTTTTAGCATTAGAAATAAGGTAAACAATCTTGACGTGTCTTTTAATTGAAAAACACATTTTAAAAATAAGTTACGGCAAATATGTAACAATTATAAATCAAATACGATCATTTATATTCTTCTGCTTTCATAAGTAATAGTTTTTTGATTTTTAAAAAGCGTTTAAATCTGTGTGCCTAGCCAAGATGCCAGTCGTTCGCTCCGTAGCGAACGTTAGGGTAATACCTGTCTCTATCACTCTGCCATATTAATGCGACAGACACGGCTGCGCTTCGGTCGCTACGGAGCGTAAACCATTGGCACCTTGGCTAGGCACCCTGGTCATCTGGAAAGCGAAACACATACGGAACGCGTTTCTATTACTCAATACAGTGGCCAGTTGCAGATTCGGCGGTAAACTTAACTATACCTAAATCTGGGTGCCTAGCCAAGATGCCAGTCGTTCGCTCCGTAGCGAACGTTAGGGTAATACCTCTCTCTATCACTCTGTCATATTAATGCGACAGACACGGTTGCGCTTCGTTCGCTACGGAGCGTACACCATTGGCATCTTGGCTAGGCACCCTGGTCATCTGGAAAGCGAAACACATACGGAACGCTTTTCTATTACTCAATACAGTGGCCAGCTGCAGATTCGGCGGTAATCTTAACTATACCTAAATCTGGGTACCTAGCCATGATGCCAGTCGTTCGCTCCGTAGCGAACGTTAGGGTAATACCTCTCTCTATCACTCTGCCATATTAATGCGACAGACACGGCTGCGCTTCAGTCGCTACGGAGCGTAAACCATTGGCACCTTGGCTAGGCACCCTGGTCATCTGGAAAGCGAAACACATACGGAACGCGTTTCTATTACTCAATACAGTGGCCAGTTGCAGATTCGGCGGTAAACTTAACTATACCTAAATCTGGGTGCCTAGCCAAGATGCCAGTCGTTCGCTCCGTAGCGAACGTTAGGGTAATACCTCTCTCTATCACTCTGTCATATTAATGCGACAGACACGGTTGCGCTTCGTTCGCTACGGAGCGTACACCATTGGCATCTTGGCTAGGCACCCTGGTCATCTGGAAAGCGAAACACATACGGAACGCTTTTCTATTACTCAATACAGTGGCCAGCTGCAGATTCGGCGGTAATCTTAACTATACCTAAATCTGGGTACCTAGCCATGATGCCAGTCGTTCGCTCCGTAGCGAACGTTAGGGTAATACCTCTCTCTATCACTCTGCCATATTAATGCGACAGACACGGCTGCGCTTCAGTCGCTACGGAGCGTAAACCATTGGCACCTTGGCTAGGCACCCTGGTCATCTGGAAAGCGAAACACATACGGAACGCGTTTCTACCGGGTGTGGCCTGTAACACGAGCAAATAATTAAAACATCGATTTTACTCCTCAAACGGTGACACTTTTGTTCAACAACTTTTAAAAATTATGAGGCATTTAGACTCCCTATTTTTCATACAAAATAAATATTATCTTCAATGGACGCCATCGCCACGCCATATCATTGTGATTGACGTTGCTTGTCACGCCTGAAACATAACAAAATTCGCAATACATTGCGTCTTAGAATAAACTTTAAAGTGTATTAAAAATCAAACCACAAGGTATTTTTAAAAGTAGCTGAACAAACGTTGGTCAGTATGAGGAGTACAGCCTACAGTTAAATTTTTTGCTCATATTACAGGCCACACCCGGTATTACTCAATAAAGTGGCCAGCTGCAGATTCGGTTTTAAAGTTAACTATACCTAAACCTGGGTGCCTAGCCACGATGCAGGCTAGTAGAGTTCTCTTTCACCTTCAGCAGAACCGGGAGATCCAAACCTACCTACTTTTCATCTAATAATCTCAAGAATCAGTGCATGATTCAAACTTTACCGGTTGCCGTGGTAAGACCTAGGATTTACCATATCGGTGTTGGTAAAAGCCCGAAGTAAACTAGTAAGATTTAACATTTCGGGCTTTTACCGATCGGCATCGGTAAAACCTAGGTTTTACCGGTAAATCCTAGGTTTTGCCGTACTTCGGGCTTTTACAGTAACATATATATAATAATTGCTCGTTTAAAGGTAAGATAACACAAAGGAGAAACAAAAAGAAATTACCTACTCGCACCAGTCTTGAACCCCAATCCTCTTGCACGTAGTTATTTCCACGAACATACCGTTACGCTATTGCAATGCAACATACTTACGTTGTGTGAAATTGTCTACTACAAGGATCACGGAAACACTGTTTGCATGTGTGAGTAATACTAGGAAAAAGCGTGACAGCAACACTCCGTCGAATTAAAAAGGTGGTTTTTGCACAATGAAGTATTCAATGTTTACTTTAATTGTTCAATATTTATTTAAAGAGTGCGCGAAACATACTTTTAAGTATACAAATACCATGACCATTTCACAAAAAAATAAAACCTGAAATTTTGCAAAAGTGGTGCCATCTAGCGAGAGTTAAGTTTTGAGTAACCTAGGCGAACCACCTTAATTAACTTTACAAAACAGCTCTCACTACTGAGCCCATTCTATAGCCCATACAACTACAGGCCTGTGCACACCGGCTGCGTGTGCGTGACGTGCACGTGCGCGTGCGGCGTTGTAGTATACAGATCCTTATGAGAGACGGCACACCGCTTGCGTGACGTGCGCGTGTGCAGCTCCAACATTTTAGCGCACGCACACGCGCACGTCACGCACACGCAAGCCGGTGTGGCTCTGCCTTTCTTGTCATGACAATCCATTGATGATTCTTGATTTCTGGTAATCAACAAATTAGAATCATAGAAAAATTAAAAATATTACTCACAAAATGCACCACTATCGTAGTTATAGTTTGACAGCTGATTTAGTTAGCACGTTTGTGGCTATCTCAATTGTTAAAACTTTTCCTTTAACTATCTTCATCATTGCATAATGTACGAGGCACTGTACAAACAGCAACACTATCTTAACTGTCCATCGGTGGACCTTATGCCTTATGTAATAAGGTTTACCAATGGACAATTGGACAGTTAACACTGGGGTAGGCGATGGCACGCCATCTAGTGCTATCATAATCCAACCTGCGATTTAGCACCATTATATTTATCTTATTAGCGCCACTTGCACTATCCCATTAACCTGGGGTTAACCGGTTAAACCGTTAACCCAGTGTCAAATTGTACTGGTAATCATGGTAACTCCAGGTTTAACCGGTTAACCCCGGGTTAGTGGGATGGCGCAAGTGCCGCTTAGTATTTTTTCGATAGTTCACTACATCACATCACAAACGCTAACTCAAATAGCTTCCTCCGGCCTCAACTTGACTAGTTCCTCAGACATCTTCCACAGCCTCATGGCATCTTCCTCATCCGTGGCCTTGAACGACATCTTACTCTCCTCACAGTCCATGAAGTACTTCCCCGTCATGAAATCACAGTCGTCAGAGACAGCCAGGAAAATACTCGTCTGCGCTCCTTCCCAGGGACTCTTGAAGAACGTGAAGAGCACCATACTTCTCAACTTCTCCAAGAACTTTGCATTCTTATAAAACGATGTATTAACCTGCCCTGGGTTCAAACTGTTCACCGCTACATCGGTATCTTCCAATCTTCTAGCTAACTCATTGCTGAATAAAACGTTACATAATTTACTGTTGGCGTAAATCCTGTAGAAACTATACCTTCCTTCTTCATTTATATCCTCTATCGTCCCGAATCTATGGAAGTAAGATGATACGTTGACGATCCTGCTCGGAGCGCCCTTTTTCAACCACGGCACCAGAAGAATCGTCAGCAGAAACGGCCCGAAATGGTTCACCTGCATATCTCTCACTATTCCATCCGCAGTTTTCTTTCCACCCATACCGCTAGCACCGGCGTTGTTGATCAAAACATCCAATTTAGCTTCTTTCTTTTTAAACTCATCCACGAACTTTCTTATAGATGCTAGCGAGCTTAAATCCAAATATTCATATCTAACTAAATTATTCTTGGATACTTTCTTTATGGAAGCTTCAGCTCGCTTCCCTTTGACGTCATCCCTACACGCTAAGATCACCTTAGCCCCTCTCTTGGCTATTTCCATAGCCGTCTGGAACCCTATACCACTGTTCGCACCCGTAACTATCACCACTTTCCCCGTCATCACAGTGTCAGAGTAACATATCCCTGATGACAATCTATTGTAGATCTTTAAAAACACGAAAAATACACCAAGATAAAAGTACCACATGTTGAACGACCAGCGGTCACGGAGTTTGGTGAGTGACTGTGGAGTGTGGTGCTATCTCGGTGCAAAAGTCAGGCGTAATCGTGCTAGTGACACTCAGGTTTTGATACGGCTTTACTTGGTATTTTAGGTATGTAATGTTATTGATTTATTCAATACCACAGTACCGTTTTTGCACGAATGCATAAATAAGTAAATTCTTTATGAAAGGTTCATAAATCGTCATATAGATTTTAAACGATCTATTATATGCTGTCAATATTATCGTTCTTATTTAAGATATACACAGACTATCGTAATTACATACACTATCTGAATTGCGGCGTGCATATGTAAATTCATATGAACGAAATTAATAAATGCATTGCATTCAAAAAGTTTATTGAAATCACTATGTTGGTTAGGTACATTGCTACTTTATATGACCTAAAAGTAAAAGTTTTTTTGAAACAAAGCAGTTTTAGTCATCCTTGAAACTAATCCTTCTCATGATTAATCAATACTTATCACAATTCCTTTCACACAAAACAGTAATTAATAACACAAACACACACGGATATTACTTTTAATCTAATCATGTTCGAATAATCAGGTCAGCAAGTGTGTTATCTGTAGCGATGTTATTCGCGACCTTAAACTCATATCGAGAGTATAGCCTATTGTATAACCCTATAAATCGATCAATTATAGACCTTAGTACGTTGTTCTAAGACTCAATGTAGATAGTACACACGTGGGTCCGCGAGGTACGTTGTGCAATGTCAAAGTCCTATCTGATTTGATTTATCGGTGGGAATTGCATGTCTAATTAATGTAATTTATAAATTATCATCGTCGCATTGTATGATTTAGATCTTTCAATTATCTTGTATGTAAAAATTTAGTTTTAACGTTACAGATAATTTAGGTACAGTATGTACTAGAAAGTGGATACATTACGACACATGTTCGATAATTTTCATATATTTCAGCACAAGTTCGATAATTATAATGAAAAACGCACGTGGGTTTAATATCTATGATCATTCTTAAAACAATACAACATTCATCTATCTACATGCTGAGCGCATGTTACCCTGGTCATTTATGATAAAAAGTTCAAAGTTTTTATTGTATATAAGAATCAGGCTACATTGCAGGTCGGAAATACAATTACACATTCGTTACATTGAGACTTTACCTTATGTACACCTTTTCAGGTGTACATACATTTGCAATATATTTATACACCGTGTTTTTATTGAATTCCGTTAACTTCGGGGTATGGTTAAGTACGTTTAAGAGAACTAAATGGCATATTTAATTAAAAAAAAAAATTATTTGCTTTTTTTTGTAAAAAAAAATTAAGTTTAAAAAGTAATTAAATGTAGCATATAGCGTTGTTGTAACACGGGCATTACATTTAACTCAACCAAACAATTGAAATCTATGGGATATCAATGTTATTTCGAACATTGGTCGACCGAGATTGTACTTAAGTTTAGTAGCAAATGTATGAACTCATTCTAAACACTAATCAATATGTAAACCGGCCCTAAGGCAAGTGTACACGCTTGTAGAGGCCTTATAGGAAAAAAATAAATTATTGATTATCTCCGAAATGGAGTTAATTAGAATATCGGTGTCTTTGAGAAAGTTACTTGATTTAAGCTCAGGAATGCACCCTTGAAATTAACAGAAATAAAAAAAAACACGGTGTATATTGATATGCAATAAGTAGTAAAGTTGACGAAATATAAAGTGAGCCGATCTTGTTCCATCAAACTTGTTCGAGAGATCGACTCACTTTATATTTCGTCAACCTTAAAACGTCGTGTCGTGATGACGACAGAAGTACCTATACACTGTGGCTAAAAATAAGTGCATTCCCGTTGCCAGGGAGGTTTTGGGATTATACTGAGCAACTTTTATTATGGGACCCATAGCCTTCAAAGTTCGGTTTTCTAGGAAGTGTCCTTTCTCTATGGTAGTTTTATTTATTCTGTGACTACGTGCTACGTCTGGTAGAAATGCTAAAGATATTGTACTTGCAGTTGGCGTACGGTGCGATGGGGGGCGGCGCGGCGGTGGCGGGCGGCGCGGGGCAGCACGGCCCGCTGCCCGCGCAGCAGCAGAGGAACTTCCGGAAAGGTATACACCATCACTATCCAATCCATCTTGAACCTTACTACAACGAGATAAGGTCCACAAATGAGCCGCTTTACTTCAAACGCGAACTTGAATAAAATAGTTAGATTTTAATATTTTGGCATATTATAAGAAAAGGATTTATAGGGTATATATTTTCTAATTCTTTTGTGAGTCTCTGCTATTTTTAAAGAATTTTTAAGAGTCCTTACTCCTACAGACGAGCGTATTTTGCAAAATGCTTCCTTTTTCATTCAAGATTACGACGTAACTATTAGTATTTATTCAAAAACTGATAACGTACTTAAATAATCATTTCTTAAACTAGGGGCTGCAAACGTTCTAATTTTCATTTTCTCTTTTTGAACCTAAAATAAATGAGTTTTCTTAGAAGTCTTTTTCAAAATTTGCTGTGAGAAGGGTCGTTTCGGCTCTCAATTTTGCAGTAAACAAGAATCATTTGGTATATGAATGATTACAATTCAACTCATCATATGTTATACGAGGGGCTTACATGCTTGAAAATCGAACTTTCATTTAAAAAACATGATAAAATACCTTCCGAGTTTTCTTCATTTTTTTGGTGAAAACAGGGTTACATTACATTTTTTTATCGCTAATTGGACTTATATTTTGCCACAAAAAAAATCTTTTAACAAACTGTAACTTTATGTTTACTCATTAAAAAAAAATCATAACTATAGGACCTACCTTGCCGTTAATATATATTTTTTTAAAAGACCTATAAATCACGCTGCAGCGACGCCGCGCGCTCATTCTCCGCCGAGCGCGCTTAGGGAACGGACATGCCGGCCTAGCCAAGGTCACAATCGCTATCGCTTCGACAACGAAAAGCATTATGTCTCTCTATCACTCTTCCATATTAGCGCGACAGTGACAGTTGCGTTTCGATCGCTACGGAGCGTAAGCGATTGGCATTTTGGCTACGCGGCCTGCGCTCGATCGTCAGGCGCTCATTGCTTCGTAAACATTGAGCGAGTTCCGAGAACTGTTGTATACTATGATTAGAAAATCTTGATCCAAGGGAGAGTACATTTTTCACACCATATTAAAAATTTTAACAACCGACTCCCGCTTATGTGATAGATTTTCAGTGTTACTTGAATTCTGGTTAGGGTTTGCATTTTAATTATACCCGGACGACCTGGATGATGTCCAGGTTCTCTTGATGGAGTCAGGAATTGGCCACCGAACTCCTAATCTACTCATCTTAACTCCATCGTGTTTGGGTTCCATGGATTTGCCTTGACGAACACCACGGATCTAGATGAGGTCCAGGTTCTCATGATGGACTCAGGAGTTGGTCACCAGAACTCCTAATCTACTTATTATCACTCCATCGTGTTTGGGTTCATTAGATTTGCCCTGACGAGCATCATCTGTTTAGATGAGGTCCAGGGTCATGAGACCCTTCTGGTGACCAACTCCTGACTCCATGATGAGATGGTCACCAGAAGTCCTAATCTACTCATCATAAGTCCATCGGGCTCAATAGATTTGCCCCGACGAGCACCATTGATCTAGATGAAGTCCAGGTTCTCATGATGGAGTCAGGAGTTGGTCACCAGAAATCCTCATCTACTCATTATAACTCCATGGTGTTTGGGCTCATTAGATTTGCCCTGACGAGCACCATCTATCTAGATGATGTCCAGAGTCACGAGCCCCTTCTGGTGACCAACTCCTGACTCCATTAATGAGATGGAGTTAGGAGTTCGTCGCCAGAAGTCCTAATCTACTCATCATAACTCCATCGTGTTTGGGATCAATAGATTTGCCCCGACAAGCACCATCGATCTAGATGAAGCCCAGGTTCTCATGATGGAGTCAGGAGTTGGTCACCAGAACTCCGAATCTACTCATCATTAGATGAAGCCCAGGTTCTCATGATGGAGTCAGGAGTTGGTCACCAGAACTCCGAATCTACTCATCATAACTCCATCGTATTTGGGCTCAATAGATTTGCCTTGACGAGCACTATCGATCTAGATGCGGTTGATAGATTATTAATATTATTTTATTTTATATACTTACAAATAAAGCTTCATTTGCTTCCTCCCTTTTCACATCCTTAAGGGATAATTTTTGAGATTAAAAGTTTGCTATGTTATTCCCCGGGGCTCAAACTATCTCTGTACCTACCAAATATGAACTAAATTGAATATTTTAAACTTTCGCGTTTTGAACATACCCGAACATATTAACTCACATACCCGCGTTACACCCGTCTATAATGTGGGTTTAACTAAATTGGTTCAGCAGTTTAAGTGTGAAGAGGAATTAAAAAAAGTATTTTTTTTCTTCATATTTTATGTGTTTTTACTTCGGAATGGTGACACCTGATGATGATGATGATAATGACAATGAATTCGGCACCCCCGATTTATACGAAAATGATACTAAACTTGGCCTAGTGGCTTAAATGATACAGATATCAAGATCAAGTTGTGAGCCCCCCCACCCCCCGCCCCCTCCGCCCCCTAAAAATTTACATCAAAAATCTGGGTGGCAGAGAGTTGTTACATTGTTAGTACTCTCAAATTTATTGTTTTTATACAGGATGGCCAAAAAATAAGTGCTTTTCCGTTGCTAGCAAGAAAATGGTTGCTAAAAAATGTACCCTCCCATAGAAAATGGACTAGCCAAAATCTATGAAACAGTAATTTTTTTTTTGCGATTTCGGTGTAGGTCCCATACTAAAATTTGCTCAGTATAATCACTAAAGCTCCCTGGCAACGGGAATGCCCTTATATTTGGGTACCCTGTATATGCATACAGGTATATATTAGGGTGTTGCTTATTTCGTCGAAATTAAAATTTTCTATGTCTCACCCCCTTAAATTGTTCTCTTTCACTAAAAAACAATTAGAATTTTTATTTCGTTTTAGGGGTCGCTACTGAATTTAGAAAATTTGAATCCTTCATACATTATGATTTTTTTTGGTTTCCTCCTATTTGTCCTACCGATCTCTCAATATGGTATTTTTCTACTAGTCAAATCAGTTACTTTTTTAGAACTGTCAAAACGATTTGCTAATATGGAATTTATATGAAACATTACATCGTGACGTCACGGTCAACTCACCTACTTTATATATTTCTATCCGATTTGTTAAATAGAACTTGTCTTTTTAAATAATTGCTATCTTTGTTTTTCTAATAATTATCTGGTGCTTTATTTCATGCATGGTGTAAAATAATTTATTTTAAATACAGTATAATATCCAATTCCACACAGACCCTTGTTAACATGAATTTGGTTCCCAGTTGGTGTGGGCAGCGGCGTAGGCGTGGCGGCGGCGACCGGGCAGCCGCTGCTGACGCCGGCGCCCATGCAGCCCTTCGTGCCCGCCGTGTACCCGCCGCCCCACCACCAGCAGCAACCCGCGCTCCACTACCAACATATGGTGAGTACACTTGCAGCTTCCATTCCTCAACCTGAAGTACTTTTTAAGCCTTGGTCACTTATGGCCCGGACTCCGGCACAGTAAAGGGGCCCACTGATTAACAGTCTGCCGGAGGGTATCGGTCTGTCAGTTAGAACGAAATTTTGACAGTTCCGAACAACTGACAGGCCGATACCGTCCGGCGGACTGTTAATCAGTGGGCCCCTTAAGGAATTATTAAAATGATACTTTTTGTGTACAGTGATCGAAAATTGGGAAAAGTAAACTATATTGTCGATCTCATCAAAAAAGAAATTCTTTGGTTTGGCCGATCGAACAAAACTGGTTATCATTGTTGTATACAGTCATCAGCAATAGTATCTTGCACAACTAGGGCCGCAAAAATATATGACGCGCTCTTATTGCGCTCCAAATAAGAACGTGTCACATATTTTTGCGGCCCTAGTTGTGTAAGATACTATTGCTGATGACTGTACATATTACATAATAGGGAATATTACGCAAAACTGCATAAACGGCGTCACTAGGTCAATCACATGACCTACCGCGGAACACGACAATCGGAAGTTCGGTTTCTGTTTCTCTATCACTCTTGCCTAATCGATTGATAAAGAGGCAGATAAAGAAATTTAGATTTTTGCGTTTCGCGGTAGGCCACATGTAAACAAACCGCCTAAGCATCATGACTTTGATGAAAACTTGTCAAAAAACTGTTTTAATGAGTTACTCTATGGTTTACTAAATAAATTAGTGCTGCACTCTGGCGGCAGAACATTGCAGTAATACTCCCTATTACAATAAACGCTTAATAGCTCGTCAATACTAACACATTGTGTATTGTTGCAGCCGAACTTCCAAGTGCGCATGTACCACGGCGGCGGCGTGTCGTCCATGCCGAGCATGGGGTCCATGGGGTCCATGGGGTCCATGAGCATGCCGGAGTACGCGCCGCCCGCGCCCTCCCCCGCCGCCGCGTCGCCCGCGCTCTACCCGCCGCCCTCCCCCGCGCACACCCCCCACTCGCACCAGCACCAGCACCAGCACACGCACACGCACCCCATGCAGCCGCATCCGCATCCCCATCCGCATCCACATCCCCATCCGCACCATCACTACCAGCAGCCGCCTTTCCAGGTCAGTACGAGTATATACTCATTTATTATGTCTCACTTAAGTGTATCTATCCTCTTATTCATAAAACTTTACGGGCCCGATTTAGTTAAATTATGTTTTATCCCTTTCTTACAAATGCATAAGTCAAAATGACAGATAAAATCAATCGATTCATAGCTAACTCAGGTCAGTAACGCGTTAATGAATGACGTCATTAGATAGTGATTGTTAAAAGGCGGTCCCTATAGTTCGTTTTTTTAGCATTAGAAAGAACTTGCAAGAAGGTAAGCGATCTTGACATGTCTTTTAATTGAAAAACGCTTTTTAAAAATTAAAAACTATTACTTATGAAAGCGAAAGAATATAAATGATCGTATTAGATTCATAATTGTTACATATTTGCCGTAACTTATTTTTAAAATGTGTTTTTCAATTAAAAGTCACATCAAGATTGTTTACCTTATTTCTAATGCTAAAAAAAACGAACTATAGAAGTGCTTAAAGTGAACTAAACTGAGAAATTTTATCCATCATAAATATTAACTTACAAAGTGTGATATCCCTGACCAAAAAAGAATTTTATGCAATGGTTCCTTATCACTAAATAAAAACCACTGCTCTAAGTTATCACAACACACGTTTTGCAGACAATACAGTTTGCACAACTTTGAAAAAAAAAATGTGCTTTATATAAAAACTACTGCATTTTACCAGAAAGAACACATCACATCTCGGAGTAATTAACAATGGAGCCGCCATTAACAGGCGTTCCCCTCTGTCGAAAAAAGGCGGCCAATGGTCAACCACATGTCAACCATATGTATGGACTGACGTTTATCTGACATGACGTACCTATACATTTGATGTGCCCCTCCCCCGCAAAAAACGGCAGACTATTTTGTACCGAAAATTTTAGACATGGCGTCTCCGTTGTTAATTACTCCGAGCATCACATCGTATATCTATTTGTTAAAATAAAAAGCACAGGTTTGAGACTACCGCTTTATTCTGCGGTCGTTTCGGCGTATTTCGCTACATTTCGTCTATACGCGCCTACTCTCGCTACCATAACCGAGCTTATAGGCGCGTATAAAACCCTAAACTGCAAAACGTAATTCAAGACCAAAAAAAGTACGACAATATTGCCAGCTGCAATAATTTGTTTGTAAAATAGTAAATTCCTTTTGATAAATAATCACGCTTAGATAATTTATTTATTAGTACTTTTACTCCTACGTTTTAAAAAGTACTTTTATTTATTTATTTTTACGTAAATACAAGACGCGCTAGTAAAAAGTGGTAACATTCTCTAACTTTTTTGGTCTTGAATTACGTTTTGCAATATAGTCTGTAACCTGGCTGACTCGCAGTTGTACACTAATCACAATAAACCGATTACGTAAACCAACGGTTTGATGCAGTCAGCTGTAACGTGACGAATTTTATTGCTCATTCTATGAAGCTACGTTGCAGCCAGCGCACAGTCAAATTTAATTTTGAAGCTAAGAACATTTGTTTTTTTTTATAATGACAATTTCTTCCACTGATCTTTCCTTTTAGTACGAAATTGGTAGAAAAGGCAAAATCATTGGATATTAAATTGGCCATGGCCAATCTAGTAGTATGTAAAATATAGCAGTGCAACTATTTTTTGTGCAACATACTCAAATATAGATGGTCCCGCAGGTGCTGTGCCCACTGATGGGCCCCGGGGGTGGGCAGCACCACCACCACCACCACGTGGCGTATCTCAACCACGCGCCGCCCACCGCCTCGCCGCCGCAGCCACACCCCCACCAGCTGCAGGTATGTCATTCATTTAATTTTTATTATAGGACATTCTTACACAGATTGACCAAGTCCCACAGTAAGCTCAAGAAGTCTTGTGTTGTGGGTACTCAGACAACGATGCGAATTTAAATACTTAAATACATAGAAAACAACCATGACTCAGGCACAAATATCTGTGTTATCACACAAATAAATGCCCTTATTGGGATTCGAACCATCGGCTTCACAGGCAGGGTCACTACCCAAAAGGCCAGATCGGTTGTGAATAGGGTCAATTTATTGTGGTTATTCGCTTTAGACTTTGTAAATCGTCTTAACAATACTGTTCGCCGAATCCATCAATAAGCTAATAAGTAAGCTTTTCAATCTCGTACCTTACTTAGGCTACTCAGCAAGCATTGTGGCCTAAACGCGGTACTCGACTCAAAAGCTCTTTATTATATCACGATTGTATAAAATATTAATTTAATCAGAATGTTGTCATCGGCCACCATACATGGTCAAGAGGTGGCTCCATATAGCTTGCGCTGTCTCACAAGGAAATTGTCGGGCGGAGCCACTCGCTGCGTAACAGACGGACAGACAGACGCACGAGTGATCCTATAAATAAGGGTTCCGTTTTTCCTTTTAAGATACGGATGTAGTGTGTATACTACATCTTACCCACACACATACATGCGCATAGTACTATAATATTTAAGGCCTTGTAAGTGTTAATTAATGCATTATATAGGTTTATACTTGAATCTAGTTGTTTGTCTCAACGGCCAACCCTACATGGCGACCCTGCCAGGAAATGTGTTCCCTAAAAATGTGTTCCACCCGAAGTTATCGTAACGTCTTCACAAAAAGAGTTGCTTTTTCGTTTTACGGGTTCACATACGTTTCGTTACACACATTAGTGAGAGATTTTTGAGTTACATATTCATAGTTTCATTAGTCTTTCATAGTTTTTTCTACGAGTATTATTTCGTTACCATGTTTGATTGTTTTTTTGTTGTCGTAGCTGCTGCCGGGCGGAGGCGGCGTGGGCGGCGGCGCCAGCACGCCGGGCCTGCACGCGCACCCGTGAGCCCGCCGCGCCCCCCGCGCCGCACCCTCCACCCCCGCCACACCCCCACACACGCGCCCGCCGTGCTAGGCGCACTACACACACCCAACGAACTCACACAAGTGGCTACAAGTGTACACGAGTGTTACAGTGCGCCCCCCGACTCTATACGGAGATTCTTAGGTTCCAAATAGTGTTTAGTGGCAAAAGACGAGGCTTGAAGATTTTATGCGGGAGAAAACGTACAGTTTTTCTTTAAATTGTACATAGACTAGGAATCCTCTAGACGGAGTTTGGAGCAATTATTTCATGAAACCGATGCTGCCAAAAATACTGGGGTGCGGGGGACGAGGTGAGCGAGTCCCGTGCCGTGATTGGTCCGTTCAAAGACACGGACGTCACACTTTGACTCAAAAATGAAGTAAAACTACCGTATATTTGTGGCAAAGAGGGTAGTGCTACTATGCTCAGTCTGGAGGATGTCTTGTCTGTGAGATTGTGTCTCGTGCGACAAGGTGATGCATCGATTTCCACATGGATCGTCAAGATGGAGCCGATCGGGAAGGTATGATGGATTTTGTCTTGTGACGCAGCTGCGGGATAACGAATGTGTTTAGTGGCAACGCGTTCGTTTCCATGGACTTAGAGGATCGATCGAGCCTTTGTTTGCCTCTAAATGTTTCATGACAGTTCTTTATAAAAATAATTGTACGATAGTGCATAATTGTTTTCTGCTCGTATTTTCTCGGAAACGTTGATATTTGTAATGACAGTTCAGTCACCCTCAGTACTTTTTGTACCGAGACTGACTGAAATAGCAAGACACATTCGTGCGTTTCCGTGAAAATACGAAAGAAAATAATTATGCTCTACATCTCTACTAAAGCTCGTGATGATATTTGGTATTTAAACAGATACTTTTCTATTAATAACAA